>NC_088232.1:55024997-55324997 GCF_036934945.1 Oncorhynchus masou masou
CTATTAAAACAGCCCCCACAATCTTTTTATCATCAATTTCTCTCTGCCAATCATCAGTCATCTGTGTAAGTGCTGTGCTTGTTGAATGTCCTTCCCTATTAGTGTGCTGAAAGTCTGTCATCAATTTGTTTACTGTTGAAATAGCATTGTATCTGGTCTATCTGTAAATAACATTGTATCTGGTCTATCTGTAAATAGCATTGTATCTGGTCTATCTGTAAATAGCATTGTATCTGGTCTATCTGTAAATAGCATTGTATCTGGTCTATCTGTAAATAGCATTGTATCTGGTCTATCTGTAAATAGCATTGTATCTGGTCTATCTGTAAATAGCATTGTATCTGGTCTATCTGTAAATAGCATTGTATCTGGTCTATCTGTAAATAGCATTGTATCTGGTCTATCTGTAAATAGCATTGTATCTGGTCTATCTGTAAATAGCATTGTATCTGGTCTATCTGTAAATAGCATTGTATCTGGTCTATCTGTAAATAGCATTGTATCTGGTCTATCTGTAAATAGCATTGTATCTGGTCTATCTGTAAATAGCATTGTATCTGGTCTATCTGTAAATAGCATTGTATCTGGTCTATCTGTAAATAGCATTGTATCTGGTCTATCTGTAAATAGCATTGTATCTGGTCTATCTGTAAATAGCATTGTATCTGGTCTATCTGTAAATAGCATTGTATCTGGTCTATCTGTAAATAGCATTGTATCTGGTCTATCTGTAAATAGCATTGTATCTGGTCTATCTGTAAATAGCATTGTATCTGGTCTATCTGTAAATAGCATTGTATCTGGTCTATCTGTAAATAGCATTGTATCTGGTCTATCTGTAAATAGCATTGTATCTGGTCTATCTGTAAATAGCATTGTATCTGGTCTATCTGTAAATAGCATTGTATCTGGTCTATCTGTAAATAGCATTGTATCTGGTCTATCTGTAAATAGCATTGTATCTGGTCTATCTGTAAATAGCATTGTATCTGGTCTATCTGTAAATAGCATTGTATCTGGTCTATCTGTAAAACATAGCATTGTATCTGGTCTATCTGTAAATAGCATTGTATCTGGTCTATCTGTAAATAGCATTGTATCTGGTCTATCTGTAAATAGCATTGTATCTGGTCTATCTGTAAATAGCATTGTATCTGGTCTATCTGTAAATAGCATTGTATCTGGTCTATCTGTAAATAGCATTGTATCTGGTCTATCTGTAAATAGCATTGTATCTGGTCTATCTGTAAATAGCATTGTATCTGGTCTATCTGTAAATAGCATTGTATCTGGTCTATCTGTAAATAACATTGTATCTGGTCTATCTGGTCTATCTGTAAATAACATTGTATCTGGTCTATCTGGTCTATCTGTAAATAGCATTGTATCTGGTCTATCTGTAAATAGCATTGTATCTGGTCTATCTGTAAATAGCATTGTATCTGGTCTATCTGCTCTAAATAGCATTGTATCTGGTCTATCTGTAAATAACATTGTATCTCAGTCTATCTGGTCTCCCTGTAAATAACATTGTATCTGGTCTATCTGGTCTATCTGTAAATAGCATTGTATCTGGTCTATCTGTAAATAGCATTGTATCTGGTCTATCTGGGGAAAAGCATTGTATCTGGTCTATCTGGTAGCATTGTATCTGGTCTATCTGTAAATAGCATTGTATCTGGTCCATCTGTAAATAGCATTGTATCTGGTCTATCTGTAAATAGCATTGTATCTGGTCTATCTGTAAATAGCATTGTATCTGGTCTATCTGTAAATAGCATTGTATCTGGTCTATCTGTAAATAGCATTGGTCTGGTCTATCTGTAAATAGCATTGTATCTGGTCTATCTGTAAATAGCATTGTATCTGAGGAGAGGTAAATAGAAATTGTATCTGGTCCAGAAGTCTACTAAGGGTTGGTAACAGGCTGATTGGTTGGCTTGTTTGAGCCAGTAAAGGGGACTTTACTATTCTTAGGGAGAGAGGAATGACTTTAGCTTCCCTCCAGGCCTGAGGGAACACACTCTGGGAGTAGGCTTAAATTGAGAATATGACATATAGGAGTGACAATAGGAGTACACATATTATCCTCAGGGGATTCTCCATCACAGGTTGTCCAATTTGTAAGACACGCTCTGGATAAGAGAGGGGAGGAAATGACTTAAATGGGGAAATGTAAATGTCAGACACATGGGGAGTCATTGTTGATAGACAACGATCATTTTTTCACCTCTTTCACACTTAGAAGATTAAACCAGGGAGTGCTCAGTCCTCACCTTGTCCCATGCGAGGGGAGGTCAGGGCCTCCTTGGGAGATCCAAAGCCCAGCTCCCTGGGAGGACACTACGCTGGCAGACAGCAGGGTCCAACGGAGGTCAGGGAGACACCGTGGGAGAGGGGAGGAGACACCACACTCATTGTTCCACAGGGGACCTCCACTCTGCCCTCAGGGGAGGCTTGGAGGGAGACACACACCTTCAGCCTCACACGGGCTCTGATGGGAGAAGGAGAGGAGAGGGAGGAGAAACAAGGGAGGAGAGGAGAGGAAGGGGAGATAGACACACATGGGAGGTGGAGGGAGGAGAGGAGACACAGGGGAGAGGGGAGGAGACACAGGGGAGGAGGGGAGGAGACACAGGGGAGGAGAGGGGAGGAGACACAGGGATGGGGAGGAGACACAGGGAGGGGGAGAGACACACATGGGAGGGGAAGGAGGAGGGAGACACAGGGGAGGAGAGGAGACACATGGGGGAGAGAGGGAGGGAGGATACAGGGAGGCAGGAGAGGAGACACAGGGGAGAGGAGGGGAGGAGACACAGGGGAGGAAAGGGAGGAGACACAGGGGAGGAGGAGAGGAGACACAGGGGATGGGAGGAGAGGAGACACAGGGGAGGAGGAGACACATGGGAGACACAGGGGAGGGAGGGGAGGAGGAGGAGACACAGGGGGAGGGGAGGAGACACAGGGGAGGGAGGGGAGGAGAGACACAGGGGAGGGAGGGGAGGGGACACAGGGGAGGGAGGGGAGGAGACACAGGGAGGGGGAGACACAGGGGGAGGGGGGGAGGAGACACAGGGGGAGGGAGGGAGGAGACACAGGGGAGGAGACACAGGGGAGAGAATCAAAAACTGTAGTTGAAGCTTCAAGTATATGCCAGTGAGATACAAATGCACAGGTGTACCCACCCACCCAGGTACTTTACCGTGGTTTTCAGTTTCTTCTTCAGTCCGTTGTTGTGTACGTACTGTGGTCCAGGTACACAGCTGACCACAACTGGCATGCCGCCCTTACAGGAACCTGTGGCATTACCTATGGAGTCAGATTACACACAGAATTATGTAAATACACAGAACATAACTCACAAATACACACCAATATATCACACATACAGTCTGATCATGGTGCTTGTTTGGGAGGTATGCTCAGTATATTTACATCAGAGTCTCCACTATAATTACCCTTGTTGAACTCCAGGGGGCAGGCTGCCAGGTGGACCTCAGTGCCAACACATGCCACAGAGTGGAGGTGGTACTGGTTCTTCTGACGCTCTGTGTTCAGTCTGGAGGGGTTTGAACGGGGGAGGAGGGGGAGGAGGGGGAGGAGGAGGGAGGAGGGGGAGGGGGGGAGGGAGGGAGGAGGGGGAGGAGGGGGGAGGAGGAGGGGGAGGAGAGAGGGAGGAGAGGAGGGGGAGAGGGACACAGGGGAGGGAGGGGGAGGAGGACGGGAGGAGGGGGAGGGGAGGAGGAGGAGGGAGGGAGAGGGGAGGGAGGGAGGGGGAGAGAGGGGGAGGGGAGGAAGGGGAGGAGAGGGGGAGGGGGGACAGGAGGGAGAGGAGGGGGGGAGGAGGGTGCAAACAATGGCTGTGGTCTGAACACAAGGCTGAAGCTCTGAGGAACTTGGCTGTGTGCATCGGGGGGGAGGGAGTCAATTCCATTGGAGTACCAGTCAAATCAGAAAGGAAACCAAATTCCAATTCCAAATGATTGTTAATTAAAAAGCATACAAATTGGAATTTCAGTGTACTTCCTGAATTGACGTCATTTATATGTAATTGACCCCAACACTGGAGTAAGTGAGAGATTTTATTATTCAGAGGAGACAGTTGAATATCACTGAAGCTTTTCAGCTCCTCATATGATTGTTGCACCAGACACCGAGTCTGGCTGACTGTCTGCCACATGTACAATGATGCACGTAGATGTTTTTCATTTATACTTGTATAAACTATGAACTCAAATCCTTTTCAAAACAATTGGAGCTGTATGGTTGGACGTCGTCAAAACAAGACTTTCACAGAAAACCTGAAGTTACCTTTTGTCTTCGGTACAAAGAGACACTTATTTGGAGGGACAGCCAAGATACAACCTGGCTTAGTAATATTTTATGCAGTATCTACCTGTATGTTTTCAACCACACATGAACAGCTGGATCCCCCTGGACAGAGAGACATACCTGCTGGTTCCCCTGGACAGAGTTATAGTCCTACTGGTTCCCCCTGGACAGAGAGACGGGAAGGCTGGTTCCCCCTGGACAGAGTTATTGTCCTACTGGTTCCCCCTGGACAGAGTTATAGTCCTACTGGTTCCCCTGGACAGAGTTATAGTCCTACTGGTTCCCCCTGGACAGAGTTATATACCTGCTGGTTCCCCTGGACAGAGTTATAGTCCTACTGGTTCCCCCTGGTCAGAGTTAAAGTCCTACTGGTTCCCCCTGGACAGAGTTATATACCTACTGGTTCCCCTGGACAGAGTTATAGTCCTACTGGTTCCCCCTGGACAGAGTTATAGTCCTACTGGTTCCCCCTGGACAGAGAGACATACCTGCTGGTTCCCCCTGGACAGAGTTATAGTCCTACTGGTTCCCCTGGACAGAGTTATAGTCCTACTGGTTCCCCCTGGACAGAGTTATATACCTACTGGTTCCCCTGACAGAGTTATAGTCCTACTGGTTCCCCTGGACAGAGTTATAGTCCTACTGGTTCCCCTGGACAGAGTTATAGTCCTACTGGTTCCCCCTGGACAGAGTTATAGTCCTACTGGTTCCCCTGGACAGAGTTATAGTCCTACTGGTTCCCCCTGGACAGAGTTATATACCTACTGGTTCCCCTGGACAGAGTTATAGTCGTACTGGTTCCCCTGGACGGAGTTATAGTCGTACTGGTTCCCCTGGACAGAGTTATAGTCCTACTGGTTCCCCCTGGACAGAGTTATATACCTACTGGTTCCCCCTGGACAGAGTTAAGGTCCTACTGGTTCCCCCTGACAGAGTTAAGGTCCTACTGGTTCCCCTGGACAGAGTTATAGTCCTGCTGGTTCCCCCTGGACAGAGTTATAGACCTACTGGTTCCCCTGGACAGAGTTATAGTCCTACTGGTTCCCCCTGGACAGAGTTATATACCTGCTGGTTCCCCCTGGACAGAGTTATAGTCCTACTGGTTCCCCCTGGACAGAGTTATAGTCGTACTGGTTCCCCCTGGACAGAGTTATAGTCCTACTGGTTCCCCCTGGACAGAGTTATTGTCCTACTGGTTCCCCCTGGACAGAGTTATAGTCCTACTGGTTCCCCTGGACAGAGTTATAGTCCTACTGGTTCCCCCTGGACAGAGTTATATACCTACTGGTTCCCCCTGGACAGAGTTATTGTCCTACTGGTTCCCCCTGGACAGAGTTATTGTCCTACTGGTTCCCCCTGGACAGAGTTATAGTCCTACTGGTTCCCCTGGTCAGAGTTATAGTCCTACTGGTTCCCTGACAGAGTTATATACCTACTGGTTCCCCCTGGACAGAGTTATAGTCCTACTGGTTCCCCTGGACAGAGTTATAGTCCTACTGGTTCCCCCTGGACAGAGAGACATACCTGCTGGTTCCCCTGGACAGAGTTATAGTCCTACTGGTTCCCCCTGGACAGAGTTATAGTCCTACTGGTTCCCCCTGGACAGAGTTATATACCTACTGGTTCCCCCTGGACAGAGTTATAGTCCTACTGGTTCCCCTTGGACAGAGTTATAGTCCTAATGGTTCCCCTGGACAGAGTTATAGTCCTACTGGTTCCCCCTGGACAGAGTTATAGTCCTACTGGTTCCCCCTGGACAGAGTTATAGTCCTACTGGTTCCCCTGGACAGAGTTATAGTCCTACTGGTTCCCCCTGGACAGAGTTATAGTCCTACTGGTTCCCCTGGACAGAGTTATATACCTACTGGTTCCCCTGGACAGAGTTATAGTCGTACTGGTTCCCCCTGGACGGAGTTATAGTCGTACTGGTTCCCCCTGACAGAGTTATAGTCCTACTGGTTCCCGCTGGACAGAGTTATATACCTACTGGTTCCCCCTGGACAGAGTTAAGGTCCTACTGGTTCCCCTGGACAGAGTTAAGGTCCTACTGGTTCCCCCTGGACAGGGTTATAGTCCTGCTGGTTCCCCTGGACAGAGTTATAGACCTACTGGTTCCCCCTGGACAGAGTTATATACCTACTGGTTCCCCCTGGACAGAGTTAAGGTCCTACTGGTTCCCCCTGGACAGAGTTAAGGTCCTACTGGTTCCCCTGGACAGAGTTATAGTCCTACTGGTTCCCCTGGACAGAGTTATATACCTACTGGTTCCCCTGGACAGAGTTAAGGTCCTACTGGTTCCCCTGGACAGAGTTAAGGTCCTACTGGTTCCCCTGGACAGAGTTATAGTCCTGCTGGTTCCCCCTGGCCAGAGTTATAGACCTACTGGTTCCCCCTGGACAGAGTTATAGTCCTACTGGTTCCCCCTGGACAGAGTTATATACCTGCTGGTTCCCCCTGGACAGAGTTATAGTCCTACTGGTTCCCCCTGGACAGAGTTATAGTCCTACTGGTTCCCCCTGGACAGAGTTATAGTCCTACTGGTTCCCCCTGGACAGAGTTATTGTCCTACTGGTTCCCCCTGGACAGAGTTATAGTCCTACTGGTTCCCCCTGGACAGAGTTATAGTCCTACTGGTTCCCCTGGACAGAGTTATATACCTACTGGTTCCCCCTGGACAGAGTTATTGTCCTACTGGTTCCCCCTGGACAGAGTTATTGTCCTACTGGTTCCCCCTGGACAGAGTTATAGTCCTACTGGTTCCCCTGGTCAGAGTTATAGTCCTACTGGTTCCCCCTGGACAGAGTTATATACCTACTGGTTCCCCCTGGACAGAGTTATAGTCCTACTGGTTCCCCCTGGACAGAGTTATAGTCCTACTGGTTCCCCCTGGACAGAGAGACATACCTGCTGGTTCCCCTGGACAGAGTTATAGTCCTACTGGTTCCCCTGGACAGAGTTATAGTCCTACTGGTTCCCCTGGACAGAGTTATATACCTACTGGTTCCCCCTGGACAGAGTTATAGTCCTACTGGTTCCCCTTGGACAGAGTTATAGTCCTAATGGTTCCCCCTGGACAGAGTTATAGTCCTACTGGTTCCCCTGGACAGAGTTATAGTCCTACTGGTTCCCCCTGGACAGAGTTATAGTCCTACTGGTTCCCCCTGGACAGAGTTATAGTCCTACTGGTTCCCCCTGGACAGAGTTATAGTCCTACTGGTTCCCCTGGACAGAGTTATATACCTACTGGTTCCCCTGGACAGAGTTATAGTCCTACTGGTTCCCCCTGGACGGAGTTATAGTCGTACTGGTTCCCCCTGGACAGAGTTATAGTCCTACTGGTTTCCGCTGGACAGAGTTATATACCTACTGGTTCCCCTGGACAGAGTTAAGGTCCTACTGGTTCCCCTGGACAGAGTTAAGGTCCTACTGGTTCCCCCTGGACAGGGTTATAGTCCTGCTGGTTCCCCCTGGACAGAGTTATAGACCTACTGGTTCCCCCTGGACAGAGTTATATACCTACTGGTTCCCCCTGGACAGAGTTAAGGTCCTACTGGTTCCCCCTGGACAGAGTTAAGGTCCTACTGGTTCCCCCTGGACAGAGTTATAGTCCTGCTGGTTCCCCCTGGACAGAGTTATTGTCCTACTGGATCCCCCTGGACAGAGTTATATACCTACTGGTTCCCCTGGACAGAGTTATTGTCCTACTGGTTCCCCCTGGACAGAGTTATATACCTACTGGTTCCCCCTGGACAGAGTTATTGTCCTGCTGGTTCCCCCTGGACAGAGTTATATACCTACTGGTTCCCCCTGGACAGAGTTATTGTCCTACTGGTTCCCCCTGGACAGAGTTATATACCTACTGGTTCCCCTGGACAGAGTTATTGTCCTACTGGTTCCCCTGGACAGAGTTATATACCTACTGGTTCCCCTGGACAGAGTTATTGTCCTGCTGGTTCCCCTGACAGAGTTATAGTCCTGCTGGTTCCCCTGGACAGAGTTAAGGTCCTACTGGTTCCCCCTGGACAGAGTTATAGTCCTACTGGTTCCCCCTGGACAGAGTTATAGTCCTACTGGTTCCCCCTGGACAGAGTTATATACCTGCTGGTTCCCCTGGACAGAGTTATAGTCCTACTGGTTCCCCTGGACAGAGTTATAGTCGTACTGGTTCCCCCTGGACAGAGTTATAGTCCTACTGGTTCCCCCTGGACAGAGTTATTGTCCTACTGGTTCCCCCTGGACAGAGTTATAGTCCTACTGGTTCCCCCTGGACAGAGTTATAGTCCTACTGGTTCCCCTGGACAGAGTTATAGTCCTACTGGTTCCCCTGGACAGAGTTATTGTCCTACTGGTTCCCCCTGGACAGCGTTATAGTCCTACTGGTTCCCCCTGGTCAGAGTTATAGTCCTACTGGTTCCCCCTGGACAGAGTTATATACCTACTGGTTCCCCCTGGACAGAGTTATAGTCCTACTGGTTCCCCCTGGACAGAGTTATAGTCCTACTGGTTCCCCCTGGACAGAGAGACATACCTGCTGGTTCCCCCTGGACAGAGTTATAGTCCTACTGGTTCCCCCTGGACAGAGTTATAGTCCTACTGGTTCCCCCTGGACAGAGTTATATACCTACTGGTTCCCCCTGGACAGAGTTATAGTCCTACTGGTTCCCCCTGGACAGAGTTATAGTCCTACTGGTTCCCCCTGGACAGAGTTATAGTCCTACTGGTTCCCCTGGACAGAGTTATAGTCCTACTGGTTCCCCTGGACAGAGTTATAGTCCTACTGGTTCCCCTGGACAGAGTTATATACCTACTGGTTCCCCCTGGACAGAGTTATAGTCGAAACATTGGTTCCCCTGGACGGAGTTATAGTCATACTGGTTCCCCCTGGACAGAGTTATAGTCCTACTGGTTCCCCCTGGACAGAGTTATATACCTACTGGTTCCCCCTGGACAGAGTTAAGGTCCTACTGGTTCCCCTGGACAGAGTTAAGGTCCTACTGGTTCCCCCTGGACAGAGTTATAGTCCTGCTGGTTCCCCCTGGACAGAGTTATAGACCTACTGGTTCCCCTGGACAGAGTTATAGTCCTACTGGTTCCCCCTGGACAGAGTTATATACCTGCTGGTTCCCCTGACAGAGTTATAGTCCTACTGGTTCCCCCTGGACAGAGTTATAGTCGTACTGGTTCCCCTGGACAGAGTTATAGTCCTACTGGTTCCCCCTGGACAGAGTTATTGTCCTACTGGTTCCCCCTGGACAGAGTTATAGTCCTACTGGTTCCCCCTGGACAGAGTTATAGTCCTACTGGTTCCCCCTGGACAGAGTTATATACCTACTGGTTCCCCCTGGACAGAGTTATTGTCCTACTGGTTCCCCCTGGACAGAGTTATTGTCCTACTGGTTCCCCCTGGACAGAGTTATAGTCCTACTGGTTCCCCCTGGTCAGAGTTATAGTCCTACTGGTTCCCCTGGACAGAGTTATATACCTACTGGTTCCCCCTGGACAGAGTTATAGTCCTACTGGTTCCGCCTGGACAGAGTTATAGTCCTACTGGTTCCCCCTGGACAGAGAGACATACCTGCTGGTTCCCCCTGGACAGAGTTATAGTCCTACTGGTTCCCCTGGACAGAGTTATAGTCCTACTGGTTCCCCCTGGACAGAGTTATATACCTACTGGTTCCCCCTGGACAGAGTTATAGTCCTACTGGTTCCCTTTGGACAGAGTTATAGTCCTAATGGTTCCCCCTGGACAGAGTTATAGTCCTACTGGTTCCCCCTGACAGAGTTATAGTCCTACTGGTTCCCCCTGACAGAGTTATAGTCCTACTGGTTCCCCCTGGACAGAGTTATAGTCCTACTGGTTCCCCTGGACAGAGTTATAGTCCTACTGGTTCCCCCTGGACAGAGTTATATACCTACTGGTTCCCCTGGACAGAGTTATAGTCGTACTGGTTCCCCCTGGACGGAGTTAGTCGTACTGGTTCCCCCTGGACAGAGTTATAGTCCTACTGGTTCCCGCTGGACAGAGTTATATACCTACTGGTTCCCCTGGACAGAGTTAAGGTCCTACTGGTTCCCCCTGGACAGAGTTAAGGTCCTACTGGTTCCCCCTGGACAGGGTTATAGTCCTGCTGGTTCCCCCTGGACAGAGTTATAGACCTACTGGTTCCCCTGGACAGAGTTATATACCTACTGGTTCCCCCTGGACAGAGTTAAGGTCCTACTGGTTCCCCTGGACAGAGTTAAGGTCCTACTGGTTCCCCCTGGACAGAGTTATAGTCCTACTGGTTCCCCCTGGACAGAGTTATATACCTACTGGTTCCCCTGGACAGAGTTAAGGTCCTACTGGTTCCCCTGGACAGAGTTAAGGTCCTACTGGTTCCCCCTGACAGAGTTATAGTCCTGCTGGTTCCCCCTGGACAGAGTTATAGACCTACTGGTTCCCCCTGGACAGAGTTATAGTCCTACTGGTTCCCCCTGGACAGAGTTATATACCTGCTGGTTCCCCCTGGACAGAGTTATAGTCCTACTGGTTCCCCCTGGACAGAGTTATAGTCGTACTGGTTCCCCCTGGACAGAGTTATAGTCCTACTGGTTCCCCTGGACAGAGTTATTGTCCTACTGGTTCCCCCTGGACAGAGTTATAGTCCTACTGGTTCCCCTGGACAGAGTTATAGTCCTACTGGTTCCCCTGGACAGAGTTATATACCTACTGGTTCCCCTGGACAGAGTTATTGTCCTACTGGTTCCCCCTGGACAGAGTTCTTGTCCTACTGGTTCCCCCTGGACAGAGTTATAGTCCTACTGGTTCCCCTGGTCAGAGTTATAGTCCTACTGGTTCCCCCTGGACAGAGTTATATACCTACTGGTTCCCCTGGACAGAGTTATAGTCCTACTGGTTCCCCCTGGACAGAGTTATAGTCCTACTGGTTCCCCCTGGACAGAGAGACATACCTGCTGGTTCCCCCTGGACAGAGTTATAGTCCTACTGGTTCCCCCTGACAGAGTTATAGTCCTACTGGTTCCCCCTGGACAGAGTTATATACCTACTGGTTCCCCTGGACAGAGTTATAGTCCTACTGGTTCCCCTTGGACAGAGTTATAGTCCTAATGGTTCCCCCTGGACAGAGTTATAGTCCTACTGGTTCCCCTGGACAGAGTTATAGTCCTACTGGTTCCCCCTGGACAGAGTTAT
The DNA here is from genome assembly GCF_036934945.1 of Oncorhynchus masou masou. Lineage (NCBI taxonomy): Eukaryota > Metazoa > Chordata > Actinopteri > Salmoniformes > Salmonidae > Oncorhynchus > Oncorhynchus masou. The sequence continues at coordinate 55,036,522 of NC_088232.1, forward strand.
AGTCCTACTGGTTCCCCTGGACAGAGTTATAGTCCTACTGGTTCCCCCTGGACAGAGTTATAGTCCTACTGGTTCCCCCTGGACAGAGTTATATACCTACTGGTTCCCCTGGACAGAGTTATAGTCGTACTGGTTCCCCTGGACGGAGTTATAGTCGTACTGGTTCCCCTGGACAGAGTTATAGTCCTACTGGTTCCCGCTGGACAGAGTTATATACCTACTGGTTCCCTGGACAGAGTTAAGGTCCTACTGGTTCCCCCTGGACAGAGTTAAGGTCCTACTGGTTCCCCCTGGACAGGGTTATAGTCCTGCTGGTTCCCCTGGACAGAGTTATAGACCTACTGGTTCCCCCTGGACAGAGTTATATACCTACTGGTTCCCCCTGGACAGAGTTAAGGTCCTACTGGTTCCCACCTGGACAGAGTTAAGGTCCTACTGGTTCCCCCTGGACAGAGTTATAGTCCTGCTGGTTCCCCCTGGACAGAGTTATTGTCCTACTGGATCCCCCTGGACAGAGTTATATACCTACTGGTTCCCCCTGGACAGAGTTATTGTCCTACTGGTTCCCCCTGGACAGAGTTATATACCTACTGGTTCCCCCTGGACAGAGTTATTGTCCTGCTGGTTCCCCCTGGACAGAGTTATATACCTACTGGTTCCCCCTGGACAGAGTTATTGTCCTACTGGTTCCCCCTGGACAGAGTTATATACCTACTGGTTCCCCCTGGACAGAGTTATTGTCCTACTGGTTCCCCCTGGACAGAGTTATATACCTACTGGTTCCCCCTGGACAGAGTTATTGTCCTGCTGGTTCCCCCTGGACAGAGTTATAGTCCTGCTGGTTCCCCCTGGACAGAGTTAAGGTCCTACTGGTTCCCCCTGGACAGAGTTATAGTCCTACTGGTTCCCCTGGACAGAGTTATAGTCCTACTGGTTCCCCCTGGACAGAGTTATAGTCCTACTGGTTCCCCTGGACAGAGTTATAGTCCTACTGGTTCCCCCTGGACAGAGTTATAGTCCTACTGGTTCCCCCTGGACAGAGTTATAGTCCTACTGGTTCCCCCTGGACAGAGTTATTGTCCTACTGGTTGGAGTTATAGTCCCTGGACAGAGTTATAGTCCTACTGGTTCCCCTGGACAGAGTTATAGTCCTACTGGTTCCCCCTGGACAGAGTTATAGTCCTACTGGTTCCCCCTGACAGAGTTATAGTCCTACTGGTTCCCCCTGGACAGAGTTATAGTCCTACTGGTTCCCCCTGGACAGCGTTATAGTCCTACTGGTTCTCCCTGGACAGAGTTATAGTCCTACTGGTTCCCCCTGGACAGAGTTATATCCTACTGGTTCCCCCTGGACAGAGTTATTGTCCTACTGGTTCCCCCTGGACAGAGTTATATACCTACTGGTTCCCCCTGGACAGAGTTATATCCTACCCCTGGACAGAGTTATAGTCCCCTGGTTCCCCCTGGACAGAGTTATAGTCCTACTGGTTCCCCTGGACATAGTTATATACCTGCTGGTTCCCCCTGGACAGAGTTATAGTCCTACTGGTTCCCCCTGGACAGAGTTATAGTCCTACTGGTTCCCCCTGGACAGAGTTATATACCTGCTGGTTCCCCCTGGACAGAGTTAAAGTCCTACTGGTTCCCCCTGGACAGAGTTATATACCTACTGGTTCCCCCTGGACAGAGTTATTGTCCTACTGGTTCCCCCTGGACAGAGTTATATACCTACTGGTTCCCCCTGGACAGAGTTATAGTCCTACTGGTTCCCCCTGGACAGAGAGACATACCTGCTGGTTCCCCCTGGACAGAGTTATTGTCCTACTGGTTCCCCCTGGACAGAGTTATTGTCCTACTAGTTCCCCCTGGACAGAGTTATAGTCCTACTGGTTCCCCCTGGACAGAGTTACTGTCCTACTGGTTCCCCCTGGACAGAGTTATAGTCCTACTGGTTCCCCCTGGACAGAGTTATAGTCCTACTGGTTCCCCCTGGACAGAGTTATAGTCCTACTGGTTCCCCCTGGACAGAGTTACTGTCCTACTGGTTCCCCCTGGACAGAGTTATAGTCCTACTGGTTCCCCCTGGACAGAGTTATTGTCCTGCTGGTTCCCCCTGGACAGAGTTATAGTCCTACTGGTTCCCCCTGGACAGAGTTATAGTCCTACTGGTTCCCCCTGGACAGAGTTATATACCTACTGGTTCCCCCTGGACAGAGTTATATACCTACTGGTTCCCCCTGGACAGAGTTACTGTCCTACTGGTTCCCCCTGGACAGAGTTATAGTCCTACTGGTTCCCCCTGGACAGAGTTATATACCTACTGGTTCCCCTGGACAGAGTTATATACCTACTGGTTCCCCCTGGACAGAGTTATAGTCCTACTGGTTCCCCCTGGACAGAGTTATAGTCCTACTGGTTCCCCCTGGACAGAGTTATAGTCCTACTGGTTCCCCCTGGACAGAGTTATATACCTACTGGTTCCCCCTGGACAGAGTTATATACCTACTGGTTCCCCTGGACAGAGTTATAGTCCTACTGGTTCCCCCTGGACAGAGTTATAGTCCTACTGGTTCCCCCTGGACAGAGTTATAGTCCTACTGGTTCCCCCTGGACAGAGTTATAGTCCTACTGGTTCCCCCTGGACAGAGTTATATACCTACTGGTTCCCCTGGACAGAGTTATAGTCCTACTGGTTCCCCCTGGACAGAGTTATAGTCCTACTGGTTCCCCCTGGACAGAGTTATAGTCCGACTGGTTCCCCCTGGACAGAGTTATAGTCCTACTGGTTCCCCCTGGACAGAGTTATAGTCCTACTGGTTCCCCCTGGACAGAGTTATAGTCCTACTGGTGCCCCCTGGACAGAGTTATAGTCCTACTGGTTCCCCTGGACAGAGTTATAGACCTACTGGTTCCCCTGGACAGAGTTATATACCTACTGGTTCCCCCTGGACAGAGTTATAGTCCTACTGGTTCCCCCTGGACAGAGTTATAGTCCTACTGGTTCCCCCTGGACAGAGTTATAGTCCTACTGGTTCCCCCTGGACAGAGTTATAGTCCTACTGGTTCCCCCTGGACAGAGTTATATACCTACTGGTTCCCCCTGGACAGAGTTATAGTCCTACTGGTTCCCCCTGGACAGAGTTATAGTCCTACTGGTTCCCCCTGGACAGAGTTATAGTCCGACTGGTTCCCCCTGGACAGAGTTATAGTCCTACTGGTTCCCCCTGGACAGAGTTATAGTCCTACTGGTTCCCCCTGGACAGAGTTATAGTCCTACTGTTATACCCATATTGGTCAGGTCAAAAGTAGTGCACTATGAATGGAGCAGGCTGCCATTTGGGACAGATCCTGGTGAGCTGGGAAAGAATCAAACGTCCCACCGACACACAAAGACAACCATTATTCATCAGGAGGATATTAAGGGGAAATGGCTCCTTGTGGTTTTAGTTTACCTTTTGTTTAACCCAGAGGTGAATGGTTTAGCCCTAGCTTTAGCTTTGGGTGGCAGCCTGCAAAGTAAACATTGGTTAGATGATGATGATGATGATGATGATAAAAGCAATAGAAGAAAATATTAACCAAGTTAGTAACACATGTTACATTATGTGTTTGGGTACGACACAAAAACACACCATTCATTGTAGAAGTTAACAGAGCATTGCAGAGGTTAACAGAGCATTGTAGAAGTTAACAGACCATTGTAGAAGTTAACAGAGCATTGTAGAAGTTAACAGAGCATTGTAGAAGTTAACAGAGCATTGCAGAGGTTAACAGAGCATTGTAGAAGTTAACAGAAGGTAACAGAGCAGCACTTTAGAAGACTATAATGGAAACATTATGTTCCACACCCAACAGCATGTCTCATTGGAAACATTATGTTCCACACCCAACAGCATGTCTCATTGGAAACATTATGTTCCACACCCAACAGCATGTCCTATTGGAAACATTATGTTCTACACCCAACAGCATGTCTCATTGGAAACATTATGTTCCACACCCAACAGCATGTCTTATTGGAAACATTATGTTCCACACCCAACAGCATGTCTCATTGGAAACATTATGTTCCACACCCAACAGCATGTCTTATTGGAAACATTATGTTCCACACCCAACAGCATGTCTTATTGGAAACATTATGTTCAACACCCAACAGCATGTCTTATTGGAAACATCAGAAATACCTTCAACACTAGCTAGGTTTCCATCCAATCAGCGGTGACACATTTTAATGCGAATATTCTAAAATCTGCATTAAAAACAAAATGCACATTTTACCCCAAGAGTTGTGTTTCCATCAAATTAACTTGCTGCGGATAAAAGGCTGAGTGTGAAGACTTAGTGCACATGAAAATACTTTTTTTGCGGTTAAATTCCCATGTCCGAAGATAAATAGGTCTCATTCTAAACTCTACTGATGGTTTTGCTAATAGTGAATGTCACCTCTGGTCTTGACACTGGCACTCTAAACTACACTGCTCAAAAAAATTAAGGGAACACTAAAATAACACATCCTAGATCTGAATGAATGAAATATTCTTATTAAATACTTTTTTCTTTACATAGTTGAATGTGCTGACAACAAAATCACACAAAAATTATCAATGGAAATCAAATTTATCAACCCATGGAGGTCTGGATTTGGAGTCATACTCAAAATTAAAGTGGAAAACCACACTACAGGCTGATCCAACTTTGATGTCCTTAAATCAAGTCAAAATGAGGCTCAGTAGTGTGTGTGGCCTCCACATTCCTGAATGACCTCCCTACAACGCCTGGGCATGCTCCTGATGAGGTGGTGGATGGTCTCCTGAGGGTTCTGCTCCCAGACCTGGACTAAAGCATCCGCCAACTCCTGGACTCTGTGGTGCAACGTGGCGTTGGTGGATGGAGCGAGACATGATGTTCCAGATGTGCTCAATTGGATTCAGGTCTGGGGAACGGGCGGGCCAGTCCATAGCATCAATGCCTTCCTCTTGCAGGAACTGCTGACACACTCCAGCCACATGAGGTCTAGCATTGTCTTGCATTAGGAGGAACCCAGGGCCAACCGCACCAGCATATGGTCTCACAAGGGGTCTGAGGATCTCATCTCGGTACCTAATGGTAGTCAGGCTACCTCTGGCGAGCACATGGAGAGCTGTGCGGCCCCCCAAAGAAATGCCACCCCACACCATGACTGACCCACCACCAAACCGGTCATGCTGGAGGATGTTGCAGGCAGCAGAACGTTCTCCACGGCGTCTCCAGACTCTGTCACGTCTGTCACATGTGCTCAGTGTGAACCTGCTTTCATCTGTGAAGAGCACAGGGCACCAGTGGCGAATTTGCCAATCTTGGTGTTCTCTGGCAAATGCCAAACGTCCTGCACGGTGTTGGGCTGTCGTAAGCACAACCCGCACCTGTGGACGTCGGGCCCTCAATACACCCTCATGGAGTCTGTTTCTGACCGCTTGAGCAGACACATGCACATTTGTGGCCTGCTGGAGGTCATTTTGCAGGGCTCTGGCAGTGCTCCTCCTTGCACAAAGGCGGAGGTAGCGGTCCTGCTGCTGGGTTGTTGCCCTCCTATGGCCTCCTCCAAGTCTCCTGATGTACTGGCCTGTCTCTTGTTAGCGCCTCCATGCTCTGGACACTACGCTGACAGACACAGCAAACCTTCTTGCCACAGCTCGCATTGATGTGCCATCCTGGATGAGCTGCACTACCTGAGCCACTTGTGTGGGTTGTAGACTCCGTCTCATGCTACCACTAGAGTGAAAGCACCAGCAGCATTCAAAAGTGACCAAAACATCAGCCAGGAAGCATAGGAACTGAGAAGTGGTCTGTGGTCCCCACCTGCAGAACCACTCCTTTATTGGGGGTGTCTTGCTAATTGCCTATAATTTCCACTTGTTGACTATTCCATTTGCACAACAGCATGTGACATTTATTGTCAATCAGTGTTGCTTCCTAAGTGGACAGTTTGATTTCACAGAAGAGTGATTGACTTGGAGTTACATTGTGCTGTATAAGTGTTCCCTTTATTTTTTTGAGCAGTGTATATATATATTTTTTTTCCACCTTTATTTAACCAGGTAGGCGAGTTGAGAACAAGTTCTCATTTACAACTGCGAACTATAGAAATATAACTATGTTAAACTACAGAAATATAACTAAATATAACTAAATATAACTATGTTAAACTATGGAAATATAACTATGTTAAACTATGGAAATATAACTATGTTAAACTATAGAAATATAACTATGTTAAACTATAGAAATATAACTAAATATAACTATGTTAAACTATGGAGATATAACTATGTTAAACTATAGAAATATAACTATGTTAAACTATAGAAATATAACTAAATATAACTATGTTAAACTATGGAGATATAACTATGTTAAACTATGGAAATATAACTATGTTAAACTATAGAAATATAACTATGTTAAACTATAGAAATATAACTAAATATAACTATGTTAAACTATAGAAATATAACTAAATATAAATATGTTAAACTATGGAAACTATAACTAAATATAACTATGTTAAACTATAGAAATATAACTATGTTAAACTATGGAAATATAACTATGTTAAACTATAGAAATATAACTATGTTAAACTATAGAAATATAACTAAATATAACTATGTTAAACTATGGAAATGAAATGCACATTTAAACAGAGGGAAGATTGACATTATTCACATAAAATGTGCTTTTCAAAAGGACTTCTTGCTTTAAAAGAGAATATCTTCACAAAATGTAACACAATTTTACATTTTTCAATCATACAGTGGAAAGTTTACATACACTTAAGTTGGAGTCATTAAAACTTGTTTTTCAACCACTCCACACACTTCTTGTTAACAAACTATAGTGTTGTCAAGTCGGTTAGGACATCTACTTTGTGCATGACAAGTATTTTTTCCAATTAGACAGATTATTTCACTTATAATTCAATGTATCACAATTCCAGTGGGTCATAAGTTTACATACACTAAGTTGACTGTGCCTTTAAACAACTTGGACAATTCCAGAAAATGTCATGGCTTTAGAAGCTTCTGATAGTTTCATTGACATCATTTGAGTCAATTGGAGGTGTACCTGTGGATGTATTTCAAGGTCTACCTTCAAACTCAGGGTCTCTTTGCTTGACATCATGGGAAAATCAAAAGAAATCAGCCAAGACCAAAGAAAACAAATTGTAGACCTCAACAAGTCTGGTTCGTCCTTGGGAGCAATTTCCAAATGCCTGAAGGTACCACGCTCATCTGAACAAGCAATAGTACGCAAGTATAAACACCATGGGACCACGCAGATGTCATACCACTCAGAAAGGAGACGCGTTCTGTCTCCTCGAGATGAACGTACTTTGATGCAAAAAGTGCAAATCAATCCCAGAACAACAGCAAAGGACCTTGTGAAGATGCTGGAGGAAACAGGTACAAAAGTATCTATATCCACAGTAAAACGAGTCCTATATCGACATAACCTGAACGGCCGCTCAGCAAGGAAGAAGCCACTGCTCCAAAACCCCCATAAAAAAACTATGGTTTGCAACTGCAGATGGGGACAAAGATTGTACCTTTTGGAGAAATGTCCTCTGGTCTGATGAAACAAAAATAGAACTGTTTGGCCATAATGACCATCGTTATGTTTGGAGGAAAAAGGGGGAGGCTTGCAAGCCGAAGAACACCGTCCCAACCGTGAAGCATGGGGGAGGCAGCATCATGTTGTGGGGATGGCAGTATCATGTTGTGGGGGTGCTTTGCTGCAGAGGGGACTGGTGCACTTCACAAAATAGATCACCATCATGGGGAGGGGGAAATTATGTGGATATGTTGAAGTAACATCTCAAGACATCAGTTAAGTTAAAGCTTGGTCGCAAATGGGTCTTCCAAATGGACAATGACCCCAAGCATACTTCCAAAGTTGTGGTAAAATGGCTTCAGTTCAGGCTTCAGGTATTGGAGTGGCCACCACAAAGCCCTGACCTCAATCAAAAAGAATATTTGTGGGCAGAACTGAAAAGGCGTGTACAAACCTGACTCAGTTACAACTCTGTCAGGAGGAATGGACCAAAATTCACCCAACTTATTGTGGGAAGCTTGTGGAAGGCTACCTGAAACGTTTGACCCAAGTCAAACAATTTAAAGGCAATGCTACCAAATACTAATTGAGTGTATGTAAACTTCTGACCCACTGGGAATGTGATGAAAGAAATAAAAGCTGAAATAAATCATTCTGTCTACTATTATTCTGACATTTCACATTCTTAAAATAAAGTAGTGATCCTAACTGACCTAAGACAGGGGATTTTTACTAGGATTAAATGTCAGGAATTGTGAAAAACTGAGTTGAAATGTACTTGGCTAAGGTGTATGTAAACTTCCGACTTCAACCGCATGTGTGAGCCTGAGCTCTATGCCCACCAGATTAGTTGAGTTGCATTTGTGTGACTAGGAACGGTTAAATAAGGTAGAGTTAGATGAAGTCACACCATGTTAGTTAGATGAGGCAGTGAGGGAATGAAAGCCAGCTGGGTAAAGGTTCTTGAACGTTCTAGAAAGTTACTACTACTACTATGACCACTGCAGGAAACCCACTGTCAGAGTCCCAAACGGCACCCTATTCCCTACATAGTGCACTACCCTATGGGCCCTGTTTAGAAGTAGTGCACTACGTAGAGATAGTGTGGCGTTTGGACGGCAGCCCCAGTCTTTGGGGGGAGAGGGGCAGGACAGTGGGTTGTTCCCTGAGGTAACTATACCTGGCACCAGCAGAAACATGAACCTTGGCTTTGACCTTTTGACCTTGGCTCTCTGCTGCTCTCTTTCGCAGACGGTTTCTGCAACGGAAACATCACCAACACATCACTGAGAGCAGACGTTCACACACACACACACACACACACACACACACACACACACACACACACACACACACACACACACACACACACACACACACACACACACACACACACACACACACCACACACACATGCATGTGCAGACACACACACACACACACACACACACACACACACACACACACACACACACACACACACACACACACACACACACACACACACACACACACACACACACACATTCAGATATTCAGTATTCAGACCCTTTACTCAGCTATTTTCAGGTCTCTCCAGAGATTTTAAATTGGTGTTCAAGTCTGGGCTCTGGCTGGGTCACTCAAGGACATTCAAAGACTTGCCACTTCTGCGTTGTCTTGGCTGTGTGCTTAGGGTGATTGTCTTGTTGGAAGGTGAACCTTCACCCCAGTCTGAGGTCCTGAGTCCTCTGGAGCAGGTGATCATCAAGGATCCCTATACTTTGCTCTGTTCATGTTTCCCTCGATCTTGACTAGTATCCCAGTCACTGCTGCTGAAAAACATCCCCACAGCATGATGCTGACACCACCATGCTTCACCGTAGGGATGGTGCCAGGTTTCCAAACTATTTCCATTTAAGAATGATGGAGGCCACTGTGTTCTTGGGGACCTTCAATGCTGCAGAAATGTTTTGGTATCCTTCCCCAGATCTGTGCCTCAACACAATCCTGACTCGAAGCTCAAAGGACAATTCCTTCAACCTCATGGCTTGGTTTTTGTTCTGACATGCACTGCCAACTGTGGGACCTTATACAGACAGGTGTGGTACCTTTCCAAATCATGAATTTACCACAGGTGGACTCCATCATCAAGTTTACGTCTCACAGTAAACATCTCAAAAACGAGATTATTCTGGATGATCAATGGAAACATCTGAATGCCCTGTATGCACCTGACCCTGTTTAACAATTACAACCGTAAAAGTGTTCAGTCTCACAGTAAAGGGTCTGACTATGTTTTATTTTATACATTTACATTCAGTACACCATTATACTGCATCCCATTACATTTACACCATTATACTGCATAAAAACCTGTTTCACATTACTACATTCAGTACTGGATTAAAATCACATTACTACATTCAGTCCAGCATTATACTGCAAGTACACCATTATACTGCATCACATTACTATATTCAGTACACGGTGTCACATTACTACTTCAGTACATTATACTGCATCACATTACTATATTCCACCATTAACTGCCACATGTATCTTCATTCAGTACTGTTTAACCAACATACGTCTGAGGCAACTACATTCAGTAACCATTATACTGCATGTTCAGTCCAGCATTATACTGCATCCCATTACTACATTCAGTACACCATTATACTGCATCCCATTACTACATTCAGTACACCATTATACTGCATACACCATTATACTGCCCATTACTACATTCAGTACACCATTATACTGCATCCCATTACTACATTCAGTACACCATTATACTGCATCCCATTACTACATTCAGTACACCATTATACTGCATCCCATTACTACATTCAGTACAGCATTATACTGCATCACATTACTACATTCAGTACACCATTATACTGCATCCCTACTTCAGTACACCATTACTGCATCCCATTACTACATTCACACCATTATACTGCATCCCATTACTACATTCAGTACACCATTATACTGCATCCCATTACTACATTCAGTACACCATCATCCCATTACTACTTCAGTACATCCATCATTACTACATTCAGTACACCATTATACTGCATCCCATTACTACATTCAGTACACCATTATACTTCCCACTACTACATTCAGCATCACATTACTACATTCAGTCCATTATACTGCATTACTACATTCAGTACACCATTATACTGCATCACATTACTACATTCAGTACACCATTATACTTACTACATTCAGCATCACATTACTACATTCAGTACACCATCATACTGCATCCCATTACTACATTCAGTACACCATTATACTGCATCACATTACTACATTCAGTACACCATTATACTGCATCCCATTACTACATTCAGTCCAGCATTATACTGCATCACATTACTACATTCAGTACACCATCATACTGCATCCCATTACTACATTCAGTACACCATTATACTGCATCCCATTACTACATTCAGTACACCATACACCATATACTGCATCCCATTACTACATTCAGTACACCATTATACTGCATCCCATTACTACATTCAGTACACCATCCCATTACTACATTCAGCATCCCCATTACTTCACATTCAGTACACCATTATACTGCATCCCATTACTACATCCCATCAGTACACCATTATACTGCATCACATTACTACATTCAGCATTACTACATTCAGTACATCACATTACTATATTCAGTACACCATTATACTGCATCACATTACTACATTCAGTACACCATTATACTGCATCACCATTACTACATTCAGTACACCATCATACATCCCATTACTACATTCAGTACACCATTATACTGCATTATACATTCATCACCATTACTATATTCAGTACACCATTATACTGCATCACATTACTACATTCAGTACACCATTATACTGCATCCCATTACTATATTCAGTACACGATTATACTGTGTCACATTACTAGCATCCGGGATGCTGGCCTTCTAGGCAGAGTTCCTCTGTCCAGTGTCTATGTTCTTTTGCCCATCTTAATATTTTTTTTTTGGCCATTGGATATGGCTTTTTCTTTGCAGTCTGACTGATATGGTGTTTTGCTTTTAATGAAGCTGCCAGTTGAGGACAACTCTGTTTCCAAACTAGACACTCTAGTGTACTTGTCCTCTTGTTCTGTTGTGCACTGCATCCTCTTTCTATTCTAGTGTTTGAGCTGTTCTCTGAAGGGCTTCACTGTTGAAAATCTTCAGTTGAATTTCTCGACTTCATTTCTCAGGTGTTTTTCAGAAGAAAGGTCATTGTTTCTGGCCATTTTGTAATCTGCTGATGCTCCAGATAATGAGTCTAAAGCTTTAATCAGCCAGTAATGAAAAGGACTAATGACCATTAGCCTGTCTGTTTCTGCAAACTGATGACACTCCATTAAAGTCAGTTTCCACTACAACAGTCATTTACAACATTAACAATGTCCTCTTCAATTTGTTTATTTTAATGCTAAAAATTAGTTGTTTCTAAGTGACCCCAAACTGGGGTAGTGTTTGTATAACCTTTAAATGGAATGTCCCTAAAACAACCACAGACACACTAGAATGCCTCTTTCTTTAAAAAGGTACTGGCCCCCAGTTTTACCAGGCAACATACCAGTAACCTAACTATGCTGGCCCCCCAGTCTGGTAACCTAACTATGTACTGGCCCCCAGTCTGCTAAATACCAGTAACCTAACTATGTACTGGCCCCCATCTGTAAACATACCAGTAACCTAACTATGTACTGGCCCCCCAGTTAGACCAGGCAACATACCAGTAACCTAACTGTAGCTCTGTTTCTCTACCAGTAAGGAGTCTGTCTCTAGGCAACATACCAGTAACCTAACTATGTACTGGCCCCCCAGTCTGTTACCAAATACTTAACCTAACTTCTGGCCCCCAGTCTGTCAGGCATTTAACTATGTACGCATGTACTGGCCCCCAGTCTGTTACCAGAATACCAGTAACCTAACTATGCTGGCCCCCAGTCATTTCTCAGAACAAGAATAGACTACCAGTAACCTAACTATGTACTGGCCCCCCAGTCTTTTCCAGAAGAAAACTATGTACTGTCTGTTATTGTTTCTGGCCCCCATTTTACCAGGTAGCCTGTAATCAAACATACCAGAAATGCTGATGTCTCCAGATAATAACAACTATGTAGTCTAAAGAAGGCCAGTCTTTACCAGTGCTTCTTTAATCAGAACAGTTTTATGTACAGTCTGTTACCAGCTAAGTAACATAATTCTGTTACCAAACATACCAGGGTTTTCTAATGACCAATTGTACTGCCTCTGATCAACATTAACCTAACTATGTACTGGCCCCCATCTAGGCAACATTCCAAACAACAACAAGCCATTGGAACTGTTACCAGGAGTGTAACCTGTACTGGCCCCCCAGTTGCTGATAATGGGTCTGTTACTAACATACCAGTAACCTAACTATGTACTGGCCCCCAGTCTGTTCCAGTAGATATTCCATTAAAGATCTATGTACTGGCCCCCAGTTTTACCAGCTAACCTAACAGTCATTTACAACATTAACAATGTCTATACTGTAACCTAACTTGTACTGGCCCCCAGTCAATTTGATGTTATTTTAATGCATAAAAAAACATACCAGTACCTTTTCTTTCAAAAACCAGTAACCCAACTATGAATTTCTAAGTGACTGTCTCTAGGCAACATACTGCTGAATGGTAGTGTTTGTATAACCTAGTTTAAATGGTAACCTAACTATGTACTGGCCCCCAGTCTGTTACCATGTCACGGTGACATACAGGACTAAAACCAGGCAGCATGTTACCAGGTCAGACACACTAGTCTGTTACCAGGCAACATCTTAACTTATGTACTGGCTTGTTAAAACATACCAGTAACCTAACTATGTACTGGCCCCCAGTCTGTTACCAGGCAACATACCAGTAACCTAACTATGTACTGGCCCCCAGTCTGTTTCCAGTAACCAACATACCAGTAACCTAACTATGTACTGGCCCCCAGTCTGTCTCCAGGCAACATACCAGTAACCTAACTATGTACTGGCCCCCAGTCTGTCTCCATCCAACATACCAGTAACCTAACTATGTACTGGCCCCCCAGTCTGTCTCCAGGCAACATACCAGTAACCTAACTATGTACTGGCCCCCAGTCTGTCTCCAGGCAACATACCAGTAACCTAACTATGTACTGGCCCCCAGTCTGTTACCAGGCAACATACCAGTAACCTAACTATGTACTGGCCCCCAGTCTGTCTCCAGGCAACATACCAGTAACCTAACTATGTACTGGCCCCCAGTCTGTTACCAGGCAACATACCAGTAACCTAACTATATGTAACCTAACTATGTACTGGCCCCCAGTCTGTTGTCTCCATCCAACATACCAGTGACCTAACTATGTACTGCCCCCCAGTCTGTTACCAGGCAACATAAACTATGTGTAAAGTCAGAGGTACCTGTATGAGGAAAATCAACCAAAACCAGTGAAAAGCTTTATGGACACTATGAAAATATCATCAACCCTTCTACCATGTTTTGGACCAGTTCCCCTAGCCAGGCCAGCCAGTAAAATATCATATATTTCTCAAACATATTGTAATGAAACCACCAGCAGAAGCCCCTTTAGTACTTTACCATACTACACAGCCTATACATACTTGATGTTGTCAGAAATATTTGCTTGAAATGATAACCGCCTGTTGTATCTGGAAAAGCCTGTGTTGTTTTCCCTGTCCAGAATATCATACCGCTTCATAAAAAACCTCTGCTCTGTTCTGTTCTGCTCTGTTCTCTGCTCTGTTCTGCTCTGCTCTGTTCTGCTCTGTTCTGTTCTGTTCTGATCTGCTCTGCTCTGTTCTGCTCTGTTCTGCTCTATTCTGTTCTGCTCTGCTCTGTTCTGCTCTGTTCTGCTCTGCTCTGCTCTGTTCTGATTCTGCTCTGCTCTGTTCTGCTCTGTTCTGTTCTGCTCTGCTCTGTTTCTGTTCTGCTCTGTTCTGTTCTGCTCTGCTCTGTTCTGTTCTGTTCTGTTCTGCTCTGCTCTGCTCTGTTCTGCTCTGTTCTGCTCTGCTCTGTTCTGCTCTGTTCTGTTCTGTTCTGCTCTGTTCTGCTCTGTTCTGCTCTGTTCTGCTCTGTTCTGTTCTGTTCTGCTCTGTTCTGTTCTGCTCTGTTCTGCTCTGTTCTGCTCTGCTCTGCTCTGCTCTGCTCTGCTCTGTTCTGCTCTGCTCTATTCTGTTCTGTTCTGCTCTGCTCTGTTCTGTTCTGTTCTGCTCTGCTCTGTTTTCTGTTCTGCTCTGCTCTGCTCTGTTCTGTTCTGCTCTGCTCTGCTCTATTCTGTTCTGTTCTGCTATGCTCTGTTTTGTTCGACTCTGTTCTGTTCTGCAGACAATTAACTAGCATTCCTTTCCTTCACTGTGTGCATAGAACACCCAAAACAAACAGCAAGAACACTAAAAAGACCTGTCCCAGAACCAAACACAAACATCTTAAGGACTCTTCTGTCTGTGGTTCATTGTGTGTGTGTGTGTTTGTGGATTTAGTATGGATTTAATGTCTGAATATGTGAGCCCTGGTCACCAGTGGAGTTTTCCTGCATTTCCATGGATGTTCTCTCTAAGAGAGCCCTGTAGTTACCATGGTTACTGTTGTTGCCTCTCTAAGAGAGACCAGTAATTACCATGGTTACTGTTGTTCTATCTAACAGAGCCAAGTAGTTACCATGGTTACTGTTGTTCTCTCTTTAAGAGAGCCCCATAGTTACCATGGTTACCGTTGTTCTCTCTCTCTGACCGAGCCCAGTAGTTACCATGGTTACCGCTGTTCTCTCTAAGAGAGCCCAGTAGTTACCATGGTTACCACTGTTCTCTCTGAGAGAGCCCAGTAGTTACCATTGTTCTCTCTCTCTAACATAGCCCAGTAGTTACCATGGTTACCATTGTTCTCTCTCTCTAACATAGCCCAGTAGTTACCATGGTTACCGTTGTTCTCTCTAACAAAGCCCAGTAGTTACCATGTTTACTGTTGTGGCCGGAAGCCACCCGTTGCTATGATTCTGAACGGTCAAATAGCTAGCAACAATGACAAGAAGCTGCCATGTGAGGAACTGTATGTGGCTCGTTTCAGCTCGTTGTTGTCTTGTTATTGATACCATGTCTTGTTTTGAGGTGTTTTGATTGATTTTATGTCAATGCTAATATGGCTAGCTAACCAACAAATGTAACAATGTATTTGAGAGACAACAAGTGCCCA
This sequence comes from Oncorhynchus masou masou, assembly GCF_036934945.1. Taxonomy (NCBI): domain Eukaryota; kingdom Metazoa; phylum Chordata; class Actinopteri; order Salmoniformes; family Salmonidae; genus Oncorhynchus; species Oncorhynchus masou. The sequence goes on from NC_088232.1 coordinate 55,052,362, forward strand.
TTGTGCAAATGCATTTATGTTTACAATAAACATATGGTGATGAAATATAGTTTACATGTTTTCTACACCGTCTGTTTTACCCAAAAGTTGTTCATGCGTCTGTTTTGTTGCTAAACAACCAACCCGTCGTTAATGACTGATATGAGTGAATCCCTGCTTCCTCGCTACCTTAAGATGAATGCACAAACTGTAAGTCGCTGTGGATAACTGTGTCTGCAAAATATCAAAAATGTACATTTAAAATGTATAACTTACTTGTAGAAGTTCTTGTTGACCTTTTTCTCGTCAGGAAACCCCAGCATACCACAGATGACCCGAGTGTTTTTGGAGGTCCATCCCACATCACAGATCTGGACCCAGCCGTTCCTGTACTTAATCTCTACCACACCCTCGGTGACGGGCATCTTTTTGGTGGGCACCACCGGACGCAGACGCACCTTCTCCACCTTGTTCTGATCCATCTGCACCTGTAACGATGGGTTTCAGGGGTCCGGGGTTATACAGAGTGCTAGGGCGAGGCCGGTGACCCCTCAGAGCAATAAAACAGGCCTCCTGAGTTGTGTTCGCCTGATCCAACATCCTGACTTGTTTTGTTAAAGGAAAGGAATGGGATCTCTCAAGATCAGCATGGTCCAACGAGGCTGGCGTGATGTGGCATGTTGCCAGATCTCTTTGGGGTGTCCTGCTAACTCCTATGACAAGACAGCAGCAGCACAGATACAGATACAAAACTGATCTGGAATCAGGGCAGGCTACCGTGTTACGCCTACAGGTACAAAAATAGTAACTGGTTGATTAAAGGCAGTAATAGTAACTGGTTGATTAAAGGCAGTAATAGTAACTGGTCGTGACTAAAGGCAGTAATAGTAACTGGTTGATTAAAGGCAGTAATAGTAACTGGTTGATTAAAGGCAGTAATAGTAACTGGTCGTGACTAAAGGCAGTAATAGTAACTGGTTGACTAAAGGCAGTAATAGTAACTGGTTGACTAAAGGCAGTAATAGTAACTGGTCGTGACTAAAGGCAGTAATAGTAACTGGTTGTGACTAAAGGCAGTAATAGTAACTGGTTGACCAAAGGCAGTAATAGTAACTGGTTGACTAAAGGCAGTAATAGTAACTGGTCGACTAAAGGCAGTAATAGTAACTGGTTGACTAAAGGCAGTAATAGTAACTGGTTGACTAAAGGCAGTAATAGTAACTGGTCGTGACTAAAGGCAGTAATAGTAACTGGTCGTGACTAAAGGCAGTAATAGTAACTGGTTGATTAAAGGCAGTAATAGTAACTGGTTGACTAAAGGCAGTAATAGTAACTGGTTGACTAAAGGCAGTAATAGTAACTGGTTGACTAAAGGCAGTAATAGTATCTGGTCGTGACTAAAGGCAGTAATAGTAACTGGTTGACTAAAGGCAGTAATAGTAACTGGTTGACTAAAGGCAGTAATAGTATCTGGTCGTGACTAAAGGCAGTAATAGTAACTGGTTGACTAAAGGCAGTAATAGTAACTGGTTGATTAAAGGCAGTAATAGTAACTGGTTGACTAAAGGCAGTAATAGTAACTGGTTGACTAAAGGCAGTAATAGTATCTGGTTGACTAAAGGCAGTAATAGTAACTGGTTGATTAAAGGCAGTAATAGTAACTGGTCGACTAAAGGCAGTAATAGTAACTGGTTGACTAAAGGCAGTAATAGTAACTGGTCGTGACTAAAGGCAGTAATAGTAACTGGTTGACTAAAGGCAGTAATAGTAACTGGTTGACTAAAGGCAGTAATAGTAACTGGTCGTGACTAAAGGCAGTAATAGTAACTGGTTGACTAAAGGCAGTAATAGTAACTGGTTGACCAAAGGCAGTAATAGTAACTGTTTGACTAAAGGCAGTAATAGTAACTGGCTGTGACTAAAGGCAGTAATAGTAACTGGTTGACTAAAGGCAGTAATAGTATCTGGTCGTGACTAAAGGCAGTAATAGTATCTGGTTGACTAAAGGCAGTAATAGTATCTGGTCGTGACTAAAGGCAGTAATAGTAACTGGTTGACTAAAGGCAGTAATAGTATCTGGTTGACTAAAGGCAGTAATAGTAACTGGTTGACTAAAGGCAGTAATAGTAACTGGTTGACTAAAGGCAGTAATAGTAACTGGTTGACTAAAGGCAGTAATAGTAACTGGTTGACTAAAGGCAGTAATAGTATCTGGTTGACTAAAGGCAGTAATAGTAACTGGTCGTGACTAAAGGCAGTAATAGTAACTGGTTGACTAAAGGCAGTAATAGTAACTGGTTGACTAAAGGCAGTAATAGTAACTGGTTGATTAAAGGCAGTAATAGTAACTGGTTGACTAAAGGCAGTAATAGTAACTGGTTGATTAAAGGCAGTAATAGTATCTGGTTGACTAAAGGCAGTAATAGTAATTGGTCGACTAAAGGCAGTAATAGTAACTGGTTGACTAAAGGCAGTAATAGTAACTGGTTGACTAAAGGCAGTAATAGTAACTGGTCGTGAGTAAAGGCAGTAATAGTAACTGGTCGTGGCTAAAGGCAGTAATAGTAACTGGTTGATTAAAGGCAGTAATAGTATCTGGTCGTGACTAAAGGCAGTAATAGTAACTGGTTGACTATAGGCAGTAATAGTAACTGGTTGACTAAAGGCAGTAATAGTAACTGGTTGACTAAAGGCAGTAATAGTATCTGGTCGTGACTAAAGGCAGTAATAGTAACTGGTTGACTAAAGGCAGTAATAGTAACTGGTCGTGACTAAAGGCAGTAATAGTAACTGGTTGACTAAAGGCAGTAATAGTAACTGGTCGTGACTAAAGGCAGTAATAGTAACTGGTTGACTAAAGGCAGTAATAGTAACTGGTCGTGACTAAAGGCAGTAACAGTAACTGGTTGATTAAAGGCAGTAATAGTAACTGGTTGACCAAAGGCAGTAATAGTAACTGGTTGATTAAAGGCAGCAATAGTAACTGGTTGACTAAAGGCAGTAATAGTAACTGGTCGACTAAAGGCAGTAATAGTAACTGGTAGACTAAAGGCAGTAATAGTATCTGGTTGACTAAAGGCAGTAATAGTAACTGGTTGACTAAAGGCAGTAATAGTAACTGGTCGTGACTAAAGGCAGTAATAGTAACTGGTTGACTAAAGGCAGTAATAGTAACTGGTTGACTAAAGGCAGTAATAGTAACTGGTTGACTAAAGGCAGTAATAGTAACTGGTTGATTAAAGGCAGTAATAGTAACTGGTTGACTAAAGGCAGTAATAGTAACTGGTCGTGACTAAAGGCAGTAACAGTAACTGGTTGATTAAAGGCAGTAATAGTAACTGGTTGACTAAAGGCAGTAATAGTAACTGGTTGACTAAAGGCAGTAATAGTAACTGGTTGACTAAAGGCAGTAATAGTAACTGGTCGTGACTAAAGGCAGTAACAGTAACTGGTTGATTAAAGGCAGTAATAGTAACTGGTTGACCAAAGGCAGTAATAGTAACTGGTTGACTAAAGGCAGTAATAGTAACTGGTTGACTAAAGGCAGTAATAGTAACTGGTTGACTAAAGGCAGTAATAGTAACTGGTCGTGACTAAAGGCAGTAACAGTAACTGGTTGACTAAAGGCAGTAATAGTAACTGGTTGATTAAAGGCAGTAATAGTAACTGGCTGACTAAAGGCAGTAATAGTAACTGGTTGATTAAAGGCAGTAATAGTAACTGGCTGACTAAAGGCAGTAATAGTAACTGGTCGTGACTAAAGGCAGTAATAGTAACTGGTTGATTAAAGGCAGTAATAGTAACTGGCTGACTAAAGGCAGTAATAGTAACTGGTCGTGACTAAAGGCAGTAATAGTAACTGGTCGACTAAAGGCAGTAACAGTAACTGGTTGATTAAAGGCAGTAATAGTATCTGGTCGTGACTAAAGGCAGTAATAGTAACTGGCTGACTAAAGGCAGTAATAGTAACTGGTCGTGACTAAAGGCAGTAACAGTAACTGGTTGATTAAAGGCAGTAATAGTATCTGGTCGTGACTAAAGGCAGTAATAGTAACTGGTTGACTAAAGGCAGTAATAGTAACTGGTTGACCAAAGGCAGTAATAGTAACTGGTTGACTAAAGGCAGTAATAGTAACTGGTTCACTAAAGGCAGTAATAGTATCTGGTCGTGACTAAAGGCAGTAATAGTAACTGGTTGACTAAAGGCAGTAATAGTAACTGGTTGACTAAAGGCAGTAATAGTAACTGGTCGACTAAAGGCAGTAATAGTAAGTGGTTGACTAAAGGCAGTAATAGTAACTGGTTGACTAAAGGCAGTAATAGTAACTGGTTGACTAAAGGCAGTAATAGTAACTGGTTGACTACAGGCAGTAATAGTAACTGGTTGACTAAAGGCAGTAATAGTATCTGGTTGACTAAAGGCAGTAATAGTAACTGGTCGTGACTAAAGGCAGTAATAGTAACTGGTTGACTAAAGGCAGTAATAGTAACTGGTCGTGACTAAAGGCAGTAATAGTAACTGGTCATGACTAAAGGCAGTAATAGTAACTGGTTGACTAAAGGCAGTAATAGTAACTGGTTGACTAAAGGCAGTAATAGTAACTGGTTGACTAAAGGCAGTAATAGTAACTGGTCGTGACTAAAGGCAGTAATAGTAACTGGTTGACTAAAGGCAGTAATAGTAACTGGTCGTGACTAAAGGCAGTAATAGTAACTGGTTGACTAAAGGCAGTAATAGTAACTGGCTGACTAAAGGCAGTAATAGTAACTGGTCGTGACTAAAGGCAGTAACAGTAACTGGTTGATTAAAGGCAGTAATAGTAACTGGTTGACCAAAGGCAGTAATAGTAACTGGTTGATTAAAGGCAGCAATAGTAACTGGTTGACTAAAGGCAGTAATAGTATCTGGTCGTGACTAAAGGCAGTAATAGTAACTGGTTGACTAAAGGCAGTAATAGTAACTGGTTGACTAAAGGCAGTAATAATATCTGGTTGACTAAAGGCAGTAATAGTAACTGGTTGACTAAAGGCAGTAATAGTAACTGGTTGACTAAAGGCAGTAATAGTAACTGTTTGACTAAAGGCAGTAATAGTAACTGTTTGACTAAAGGCAGTAATAGTATCTACTAAAGGCAGTAATAGTAACTGGTTGACTAAAGATAGTAATAGTAACTGGTCGTGACTAAAGGCAGTAATAGTAACTGGTTGACTAAAGGCAGTAATAGTAACTGGTTGACTAAAGGCAGTAATAGTAACTGGTTGACTAAAGGCAGTAATAGTATCTGGTCGTGACTAAAGGCAGTAATAGTAACTGGTCGTGACTAAAGGCAGTAATAGTAACTGGTTGATTAAAGGCAGTAATAGTAACTGGCTGACTAAAGGCAGTAATAGTAACTGGTTGATTAAAGGCAGTAATAGTAACTGGCTGACTAAAGGCAGTAATAGTAACTGGTCGTGACTAAAGGCAGTAACAGTAACTGGTTGATTAAAGGCAGTAATAGTATCTGGTTGACTAAAGGCAGTAATAGTAACTGGTTGAAAAAAGGCAGTAATAGTAACTGGTTGACCAAAGGCAGTAATAGTAACTGGTTGATTAAAGGCAGCAATAGTAACTGGTTGACTAAAGGCAGTAATAGTAACTGGTCGACTAAAGGCAGTAATAGTAACTGGTTGATTAAAGGCAGTAATAGTAACTGGTCGTGACTAAAGGCAGTAATAGTAACTGGTAGACTAAAGGCAGTAATAGTATCTGGTCGTGACTAAAGGCAGTAATAGTAACTGGTTGACTAAAGGCAGTAATAGTAACTGGTTGACTAAAGGCAGTAATAGTATCTGGTCGTGACTAAAGGCAGTAATAGTAACTGGTTGACTAAAGGCATTAATAGTATCTGGTCGTGACTAAAGGCAGTAATAGTAACTGGTAGACTAAAGGCAGTAATAGTAACTGGTTGACTAAAGGCAGTAATAGTAACTGGTTGACTAAAGGCAGTAATAGTAACTGGTCGACTAAAGGCAGTAATAGTAACTGGTTGACTAAAGGCAGTAATAGTAAGTGGTCGTGACTAAAGGCAGTAATAGTAACTGGTTGACTAAAGGCAGTAATAGTAACTGGTTGACTAAAGGCAGTAATAGTAACTGGTTGACGAAACGCAGTAACAGTAACTGGTTGACTAAAGGCAGTAATAGTAACTGGTTGACTAAAGGCAGTAATAGTAACTGGTTGACTAAAGGCAGTAATAGTAACTGGTCGTGACTAAAGGCAGTAATAGTAACTGGTTGACTAAAGGCAGTAATAGTAACTGGCTGACTAAAGGCAGTAATAGTAACTGGTCGTGACTAAAGGCAGTAACAGTAACTGGTTGATTAAAGGCAGTAATAGTAACTGGTTGACCAAAGGCAGTAATAGTAACTGGTTGATTAAAGGCAGCAATAGTAACTGGTTGACTAAAGGCAGTAATAGTAACTGGTTAAAGGCAGTAATAGTAACTGGTAGACTAAAGGCAGTAATAGTATCTGGTCGTGACTAAAGGCAGTAATAGTAACTGGTTGACTAAAGGCAGTAATAGTAACTGGTCGACTAAAGGCAGTAATAGTAACTGGTTGACTAAAGGCAGTAATAGTAACTGGTTGACTAAAGGCAGTAATAGTAACTGGTTGACTAAAGGCAGTAATAATATCTGGTTGACTAAAGGCAGTAATAGTAACTGGTCGTGACTACAGGCAGTAATAGTAACTGGTTGACTAAAGGCAGTAATAGTAACTGGTTGACTAAAGGCAGTAATAGTAACTGGTTGACTAAAGGCAGTAATAGTATCTGGTCGTGACTAAAGGCAGTAATAGTAACTGGTTGACTAAAGGCAGTAATAATATCTGGTTGACTAAAGGCAGTAATAGTAACTGGTTGACTAAAGGCAGTAATAGTAACTGGTTGACTAAAGGCAGTAATAGTAACTGGTTGACTAAAGGCAGTAATAGTAACTGTTTGACTAAAGGCAGTAATAGTATCTGGTCATGACTAAAGGCAGTAATAGTAACTGGTTGACTAAAGGCAGTAATAGTAACTGGTCGTGACTAAAGTCAGTAATAGTAACTGGTTGACTAAAGGCAGTAATAGTAACTGGTTGACTAAAGGCAGTAATAGTAACTGGTCGACTAAAGGCAGTAATAGTAACTGGTTGACTAAAGGCAGTAATAGTAACTGGTTGACTAAAGGCAGTAATAGTAACTGGTTGACTAAAGGCAGTAATAGTATCTGGTCGTGACTAAAGGCAGTAATAGTAACTGGTTGACTAAAGGCAGTAATAGTAACTGGTTGACTAAAGGCAGTAATAGTAACTGGTTGACTAAAGGCAGTAATAGTAACTGGTTGACTAAAGGCAGTAATAGTAACTGGTTGACTAAAGGCAGTAATAGTAACTGGTTGACTAAAGGCAGTAATAGTATCTGGTTGACTAAAGGCAGTAATAGTAACTGGTTGACTAAAGGCAGTAATAGTATCTGGTTGACTAAAGGCAGTAATAGTAACTGGTTGACTAAAGGCAGTAATAGTATCTGGTTGACTAAAGGCAGTAATAGTAACTGGTTGATTAAAGGCAGTAATAGTAACTGGTTGACTAAAGGCAGTAATAGTAACTGGTTGACTAAAGGCAGTAATAGTAACTGGTTGACTAAAGGCAGTAATAGTAACTGGTTGACTAAAGGCAGTAATAGTAACTGGTCGTGACTAAAGGCAGTAATAGTAACTGGTTGACTAAAGGCAGTAATAGTAACTGGTTGATTAAAGGCAGCAATAGTAACTGGTCGACTAAAGGCAGTAATAGTAACTGGTCGACTAAAGGCAGTAATAGTAACTGGTTGATTAAAGGCAGTAATAGTATCTGGTTGACTAAAGGCAGTAATAGTAACTGGTTGACGAAAGGCAGTAATAGTAACTGGTTGACTAAAGGCAGTAATAGTAACTGGTTGACTAAAGGCAGTAATAGTAACTGGTTGACTAAAGGCAGTAATAGTAACTGGTTGACTAAAGGCAGTAATAGTAACTGGTTGACTAAAGGCAGTAATAGTAACTGGTCGTGACTAAAGGCAGTAATAGTAACTGGTTGACTAAAGGCAGTAATAGTAACTGGCTGACTAAAGGCAGTAATAGTAACTGGTTGATTAAAGGCAGTAATAGTATCTGGTTGACTAAAGGCAGTAATAGTAATTGGTCGACTAAAGGCAGTAATAGTAACTGGTTGACTAAAGGCAGTAATAGTAACTGGTTGACTAAAGGCAGAAATAGTAACTGGTCGTGACTAAAGGCAGTAATAGTAACTGGTTGACTAAAGGCAGTAATAGTAACTGGTTGATTAAAGGCAGTAATAGTATCTGGTTGACTAAAGGCAGTAATAGTAACTGGTTGACTAAAGGCAGTAATAGTAACTGGTTGACTAAAGGCAGTAATAGTAACTGGTTGACTAAAGGCAGTAATAGTATCTGGTCGTGACTAAAGGCAGTAATAGTAACTGGTTGACTAAAGGCAGTAATAGTAACTGGTCGTGACTAAAGGCAGTAATAGTAACTGGTTGATTAAAGGCAGTAATAGTAACTGGCTGACTAAAGGCAGTAATAGTAACTGGTTGATTAAAGGCAGTAATAGTAACTGGCTGACTAAAGGCAGTAATAGTAACTGGTCGTGACTAAAGGCAGTAACAGTAACTGGTTGATTAAAGGCAGTAATAGTATCTGGTCGTGACTAAAGGCAGTAATAGTAACTGGTTGACTAAAGGCAGTAATAGTAACTGGTTGACCAAAGGCAGTAATAGTAACTGGTTGACTAAAGGCAGTAATAGTAACTGGTTCACTAAAGGCAGTAATAGTATCTGGTCGTGACTAAAGGCAGTAATAGTAACTGGTTGACTAAAGGCAGTAATAGTAACTGGTTGACTAAAGGCAGTAATAGTAACTGGTCGACTAAAGGCAGTAATAGTAAGTGGTCGAGACTAAAGGCAGTAATAGTAACTGGTTGACTAAAGGCAGTAATAGTAACTGGTTGACTAAAGGCAGTAATAGTATCTGGTCGTGACTAAAGGCAGTAATAGTAACTGGTTGACTAAAGGCAGTAATAGTAACTGGTTGACTAAAGGCAGTAATAGTAACTGGTTGACTAAAGGCAGTAATAGTAACTGGTTGACTACAGGCAGTAATAGTAACTGGTTGACTAAAGGCAGTAATAGTATCTGGTTGACTAAAGGCAGTAATAGTAACTGGTCGTGACTAAAGGCAGTAATAGTAACTGGTTGACTAAAGGCAGTAATAGTAACTGGTCGTGACTAAAGGCAGTAATAGTAACTGGTCATGACTAAAGGCAGTAATAGTAACTGGTTGACTAAAGGCAGTAATAGTAACTGGTTGACTAAAGGCAGTAATAGTAACTGGTTGACTAAAGGCAGTAATAGTAACTGGTTGACTAAAGGCAGTAATAGTAACTGGTTGACGAAAGGCAGTAATAGTAACTGGTTGACTAAAGGCAGTAATAGTAACTGGTCGTGACTAAAGGCAGTAATAGTAACTGGTTGACTAAAGGCAGTAATAGTAACTGGCTGACTAAAGGCAGTAATAGTAACTGGTCGTGACTAAAGGCAGTAATAGTAACTGGTCGTGACTAAAGGCAGTAACAGTAACTGGTTGATTAAAGGCAGTAATAGTAACTGGTTGACCAAAGGCAGTAATAGTAACTGGTTGATTAAAGGCAGCAATAGTAACTGGTTGACTAAAGGCAGTAATAGTATCTGGTCGTGACTAAAGGCAGTAATAGTAACTGGTTGACTAAAGGCAGTAATAGTAACTGGTTGACTAAAGGCAGTAATAATATCTGGTTGACTAAAGGCAGTAATAGTATCTGGTCGTGACTAAAGGCAGTAATAGTAACTGGTTGACTAAAGGCAGTAATAGTAACTGGTTGACTAAAGGCAGTAATAGTAACTGGTTGACTAAAGGCAGTAATAGTAACTGTTTGACTAAAGGCAGTAATAGTATCTGGTCGTGACTAAAGGCAGTAATAGTAACTGGTTGACTAAAGGCAGTAATAGTAACTGGTCGTGACTAAAGGCAGTAATAGTAACTGGTTGACTAAAGGCAGTAATAGTAACTGGTTGACTAAAGGCAGTAATAGTAACTGGTTGACTAAAGGCAGTAATAGTATCTGGTCGTGACTAAAGGCAGTAATAGTAACTGGTCGTGACTAAAGGCAGTAATAGTAACTGGTTGATTAAAGGCAGTAATAGTAACTGGCTGACTAAAGGCAGTAATAGTAACTGGTTGATTAAAGGCAGTAATAGTAACTGGCTGACTAAAGGCAGTAATAGTAACTGGTCGTGACTAAAGGCAGTAACAGTAACTGGTTGATTAAAGGCAGTAATAGTATCTGGTTGACTAAAGGCAGTAATAGTAACTGGTTGACTAAAGGCAGTAATAGTAACTGGTTGACCAAAGGCAGTAATAGTAACTGGTTGATTAAAGGCAGCAATAGTAACTGGTTGACTAAAGGCAGTAATAGTAACTGGTCGACTAAAGGCAGTAATAGTAACTGGTTGATTAAAGGCAGTAATAGTAACTGGTCGTGACTAAAGGCAGTAATAGTAACTGGTAGACTAAAGGCAGTAATAGTATCTGGTCGTGACTAAAGGCAGTAATAGTAACTGGTTGACTAAAGGCAGTAATAGTAACTGGTTGACTAAAGGCAGTAATAGTAACTGGTTGACTAAAGGCAGTAATAGTAACTGGTTGACTAAAGGCAGTAATAGTATCTGGTCGTGACTAAAGGCAGTAATAGTAACTGGTTGACTAAAGGCAGTAATAGTAACTGGTTGACTAAAGGCAGTAATAGTAACTGGTCGACTAAAGGCAGTAATAGTAAGTGGTCGTGACTAAAGGCAGTAATAGTAACTGGTTGACTAAAGGCAGTAATAGTAACTGGTTGACTAAAGGCAGTAATAGTAACTGGTTGACTACAGGCAGTAATAGTAACTGGTTGACTAAAGGCAGTAATAGTATCTGGTTGACTAAAGGCAGTAATAGTAACTGGTTGTGACTAAAGGCAGTAATAGTAACTGGTTGACTAAAGGCAGTAATAGTAACTGGTTGACTAAAGGCAGTAATAGTAACTGGTTGACTAAACGCAGTAACAGTAACTGGTTGACTAAAGGCAGTAATAGTAACTGGTCGTGACTAAAGGCAGTAATAGTAACTGGTTGACTAAAGGCAGTAATAGTAACTGGTCGTGACTAAAGGCAGTAATAGTAACTGGTTGACTAAAGGCAGTAATAGTAACTGGCTGACTAAAGGCAGTAATAGTAACTGGTCGTGACTAAAGGCAGTAACAGTAACTGGTTGATTAAAGGCAGTAATAGTAACTGGTTGACCAAAGGCAGTAATAGTAACTGGTTGATTAAAGGCAGCAATAGTAACTGGTTGACTAAAGGCAGTAATAGTAACTGGTCGACTAAAGGCAGTAATAGTAACTGGTAGACTAAAGGCAGTAATAGTATCTGGTCGTGACTAAAGGCAGTAATAGTAACTGGTTGACTAAAGGCAGTAATAGTAACTGGTCGTGACTAAAGGCAGTAATAGTAACTGGTTGACTAAAGGCAGTAATAGTAACTGGTTGACTAAAGGCAGTAATAGTAACTGGTTGACTAAAGGCAGTAATAATATCTGGTTGACTAAAGGCAGTAATAGTAACTGGTTGACTAAAGGCAGTAATAGTAACTGGTTGACTAAAGGCAGTAATAGTAACTGGTTGACTAAAGGCAGTAATAGTAACTGTTTGACTAAAGGCAGTAATAGTATCTGGTCATGACTAAAGGCAGTAATAGTAACTGGTTGACTAAAGGCAGTAATAGTAACTGGTCGTGACTAAAGTCAGTAATAGTAACTGGTTGACTAAAGGCAGTAATAGTAACTGGTTGACTAAAGGCAGTAATAGTAACTGGTCGACTAAAGGCAGTAATAGTAACTGGTCGTGACTAAAGGCAGTAATAGTAACTGGTTGACTAAAGGCAGTAATAGTATCTGGTTGACTAAAGGCAGTAATAGTATCTGGTCGTGACTAAAGGCAGTAATAGTAACTGGTTGACTAAAGGCAGTAATAGTAACTGGTTGACTAAAGGCAGTAATAGTAACTGGTTGACTAAAGGCAGTAATAGTAACTGGTTGACTAAAGGCAGTAATAGTAACTGGTTGACTAAAGGCAGTAATAGTAACTGGTTGACTAAAGGCAGTAATAGTATCTGGTTGACTAAAGGCAGTAATAGTAACTGGTTGACGAAAGGCAGTAATAGTATCTGGTTGACTAAAGGCAGTAATAGTAACTGGTTGACTAAAGGCAGTAATAGTATCTGGTTGACTAAAGGCAGTAATAGTAACTGGTTGATTAAAGGCAGTAATAGTAACTGGTTGACTAAAGGCAGTAATAGTAACTGGTCGACTAAAGGCAGTAATAGTAAGTGGTCGTGACTAAAGGCAGTAATAGTAACTGGTTGACTAAAGGCAGTAATAGTAACTGGTTGACTACAGGCAGTAATAGTAACTGGTTGACTAAAGGCAGTAATAGTATCTGGTTGACTAAAGGCAGTAATAGTAACTGGTTGTGACTAAAGGCAGTAATAGTAACTGGTTGACTAAAGGCAGTAATAGTAACTGGTTGACTAAAGGCAGTAATAGTAACTGGTTGACGAAACGCAGTAACAGTAACTGGTTGACTAAAGGCAGTAATAGTAACTGGTCGTGACTAAAGGCAGTAATAGTAACTGGTTGACTAAAGGCAGTAATAGTAACTGGTCGTGACTAAAGGCAGTAATAGTAACTGGTTGACTAAAGGCAGTAATAGTAACTGGCTGACTAAAGGCAGTAATAGTAACTGGTCGTGACTAAAGGCAGTAACAGTAACTGGTTGATTAAAGGCAGTAATAGTAACTGGTTGACCAAAGGCAGTAATAGTAACTGGTTGATTAAAGGCAGCAATAGTAACTGGTTGACTAAAGGCAGTAATAGTATCTGGTCGTGACTAAAGGCAGTAATAGTAACTGGTTGACTAAAGGCAGTAATAGTAACTGGTTGACTAAAGGCAGTAATAATATCTGGTTGACTAAAGGCAGTAATAGTATCTGGTCGTGACTAAAGGCAGTAATAGTAACTGGTTGACTAAAGGCAGTAATAGTAACTGGTTGACTAAAGGCAGTAATAGTAACTGGTTGACTAAAGGCAGTAATAGTAACTGTTTGACTAAAGGCAGTAATAGTATCTGGTCGTGACTAAAGGCAGTAATAGTAACTGGTTGACTAAAGGCAGTAATAGTAACTGGTCGTGACTAAAGGCAGTAATAGTAACTGGTTGACTAAAGGCAGTAATAGTAACTGGTTGACTAAAGGCAGTAATAGTAACTGGTTGACTAAAGGCAGTAATAGTATCTGGTCGTGACTAAAGGCAGTAATAGTAACTGGTCGTGACTAAAGGCAGTAATAGTAACTGGTTGATTAAAGGCAGTAATAGTAACTGGCTGACTAAAGGCAGTAATAGTAACTGGTCGTGACTAAAGGCAGTAACAGTAACTGGTTGATTAAAGGCAGTAATAGTATCTGGTTGACTAAAGGCAGTAATAGTAACTGGTTGACTAAAGGCAGTAATAGTAACTGGTTGACCAAAGGCAGTAATAGTAACTGGTTGATTAAAGGCAGCAATAGTAACTGGTTGACTAAAGGCAGTAATAGTAACTGGTCGACTAAAGGCAGTAATAGTAACTGGTTGATTAAAGGCAGTAATAGTAACTGGTCGTGACTAAAGGCAGTAATAGTAACTGGTAGACTAAAGGCAGTAATAGTATCTGGTCGTGACTAAAGGCAGTAATAGTAACTGGTTGACTAAAGGCAGTAATAGTAACTGGTTGACTAAAGGCAGTAATAGTAACTGGTTGACTAAAGGCAGTAATAGTAACTGGTTGACTAAAGGCAGTAATAGTATCTGGTCGTGACTAAAGGCAGTAATAGTAACTGGTTGACTAAAGGCAGTAATAGTAACTGGTTGACTAAAGGCAGTAATAGTAACTGGTCGACTAAAGGCAGTAATAGTAAGTGGTCGTGACTAAAGGCAGTAATAGTAAGTGGTCGTGACTAAAGGCAGTAATAGTAACTGGTTGACTAAAGGCAGTAATAGTAACTGGTTGACTAAAGGCAGTAATAGTAACTGGTTGACTACAGGCAGTAATAGTAACTGGTTGACTAAAGGCAGTAATAGTATCTGGTTGACTAAAGGCAGTAATAGTAACTGGTTGTGACTAAAGGCAGTAATAGTAACTGGTTGACTAAAGGCAGTAATAGTAACTGGTTGACTAAAGGCAGTAATAGTAACTGGTTGACGAAACGCAGTAACAGTAACTGGTTGACTAAAGGCAGTAATAGTAACTGGTCGTGACTAAAGGCAGTAATAGTAACTGGTTGACTAAAGGCAGTAATAGTAACTGGTCGTGACTAAAGGCAGTAATAGTAACTGGTTGACTAAAGGCAGTAATAGTAACTGGCTGACTAAAGGCAGTAATAGTAACTGGTCGTGACTAAAGGCAGTAACAGTAACTGGTTGATTAAAGGCAGTAATAGTAACTGGTTGACCAAAGGCAGTAATAGTAACTGGTTGATTAAAGGCAGCAATAGTAACTGGTTGACTAAAGGCAGTAATAGTAACTGGTCGACTAAAGGCAGTAATAGTAACTGGTAGACTAAAGGCAGTAATAGTATCTGGTCGTGACTAAAGGCAGTAATAGTAACTGGTTGACTAAAGGCAGTAATAGTAACTGGTCGTGACTAAAGGCAGTAATAGTAACTGGTTGACTAAAGGCAGTAATAGTAACTGGTTGACTAAAGGCAGTAATAGTAACTGGTTGACTAAAGGCAGTAATAATATCTGGTTGACTAAAGGCAGTAATAGTAACTGGTTGACTAAAGGCAGTAATAGTAACTGGTTGACTAAAGGCAGTAATAGTAACTGGTTGACTAAAGGCAGTAATAGTAACTGTTTGACTAAAGGCAGTAATAGTATCTGGTCATGACTAAAGGCAGTAATAGTAACTGGTTGACTAAAGGCAGTAATAGTAACTGGTCGTGACTAAAGTCAGTAATAGTAACTGGTTGACTAAAGGCAGTAATAGTAACTGGTTGACTAAAGGCAGTAATAGTAACTGGTCGACTAAAGGCAGTAATAGTAACTGGTCGTGACTAAAGGCAGTAATAGTAACTGGTTGACTAAAGGCAGTAATAGTATCTGGTTGACTAAAGGCAGTAATAGTATCTGGTCGTGACTAAAGGCAGTAATAGTAACTGGTTGACTAAAGGCAGTAATAGTAACTGGTTGACTAAAGGCAGTAATAGTAACTGGTTGACGAAAGGCAGTAATAGTAACTGGTTGACTAAAGGCAGTAATAGTAACTGGTTGACTAAAGGCAGTAATAGTAACTGGTTGACTAAAGGCAGTAATAGTATCTGGTTGACTAAAGGCAGTAATAGTAACTGGTTGACGAAAGGCAGTAATAGTATCTGGTTGACTAAAGGCAGTAATAGTAACTGGTTGACTAAAGGCAGTAATAGTATCTGGTTGACTAAAGGCAGTAATAGTAACTGGTTGATTAAAGGCAGTAATAGTAACTGGTTGACTAAAGGCAGTAATAGTAACTGGTCGACTAAAGGCAGTAATAGTAAGTGGTCGTGACTAAAGGCAGTAATAGTAACTGGTTGACTAAAGGCAGTAATAGTAACTGGTTGACTAAAGGCAGTAATAGTAACTGGTTGACTACAGGCAGTAATAGTAACTGGTTGACTAAAGGCAGTAATAGTATCTGGTTGACTAAAGGCAGTAATAGTAACTGGTTGTGACTAAAGGCAGTAATAGTAACTGGTTGACTAAAGGCAGTAATAGTAACTGGTTGACTAAAGGCAGTAATAGTAACTGGTTGACTAAAGGCAGTAACAGTAACTGGTTGACTAAAGGCAGTAATAGTAACTGGTCGTGACTAAAGGCAGTAATAGTAACTGGTTGACTAAAGGCAGTAATAGTAACTGGTCGTGACTAAAGGCAGTAATAGTAACTGGTTGACTAAAGGCAGTAATAGTAACTGGCTGACTAAAGGCAGTAATAGTAACTGGTCGTGACTAAAGGCAGTAACAGTAACTGGTTGATTAAAGGCAGTAATAGTAACTGGTTGACCAAAGGCAGTAATAGTAACTGGTTGATTAAAGGCAGCAATAGTAACTGGTTGACTAAAGGCAGTAATAGTAACTGGTCGACTAAAGGCAGTAATAGTAACTGGTAGACTAAAGGCAGTAATAGTATCTGGTTGACTAAAGGCAGTAATAGTAACTGGTTGACTAAAGGCAGTAATAGTAACTGGTCGTGACTAAAGGCAGTAATAGTAACTGGTTGACTAAAGGCAGTAATAGTAACTGGTTGACTAAAGGCAGTAATAGTAACTGGTTGACTAAAGGCAGTAATAATATCTGGTTGACTAAAGGCAGTAATAGTAACTGGTTGACTAAAGGCAGTAATAGTAACTGGTTGACTAAAGGCAGTAATAGTAACTGGTTGACTAAAGGCAGTAATAGTAACTGTTTGACTAAAGGCAGTAATAGTATCTGGTCATGACTAAAGGCAGTAATAGTAACTGGTTGACTAAAGGCAGTAATAGTAACTGGTCGTGACTAAAGTCAGTAATAGTAACTGGTTGACTAAAGGCAGTAATAGTAACTGGTTGACTAAAGGCAGTAATAGTAACTGGTCGACTAAAGGCAGTAATAGTAACTGGTCGTGACTAAAGGCAGTAATAGTAACTGGTTGACTAAAGGCAGTAATAGTATCTGGTTGACTAAAGGCAGTAATAGTATCTGGTCGTGACTAAAGGCAGTAATAGTAACTGGTTGACTAAAGGCAGTAATAGTAACTGGTTGACTAAAGGCAGTAATAGTAACTGGTTGACTAAAGGCAGTAATAGTAACTGGTTGACTAAAGGCAGTAATAGTAACTGGTTGACTAAAGGCAGTAATAGTAACTGGTTGACTAAAGGCAGTAATAGTATCTGGTTGACTAAAGGCAGTAATAGTAACTGGTTGACTAAAGGCAGTAATAGTATCTGGTTGACTAAAGGCAGTAATAGTAACTGGTTGACTAAAGGCAGTAATAGTATCTGGTTGACTAAAGGCAGTAATAGTAACTGGTTGACTAAAGGCAGTAATAGTAACTGGTTGACTAAAGGCAGTAATAGTAACTGGTTGACTAAAGGCAGTAATAGTATCTGGTTGACTAAAGGCAGTAATAGTAACTGGTTGACTAAAGGCAGTAATAGTATCTGGTTGACCAAAGGCAGTAATAGTAACTGGTTGACCAAAGGCAGTAATAGTAACTGTTTGACTAAAGGCAGTAATAGTAACTGGTTGACTAAAGGCAGTAATAGTAACTGGTTGACTAAAGGCAGTAATAGTAACTGGTTGACTAAAGGCAGTAATAGTATCTGGTTGACTAAAGGCAGTAATAGTAACTGGTTGTGACTAAAGGCAGTAATAGTAACTGGTTGACTAAAGGCAGTAATAGTAACTGGTTGAGTAATAGTAACTGGTTGACTAACAGTAACTGGTTGACTAAAGGCAGTAATAGTAACTGGTCGTGACTAAAGGCAGTAATAGTAACTGGTTGACTAAAGGCAGTAATAGTAACTGGTCGTGACTAAAGGCAGTAATAGTAACTGGTTGACTAAAGGCAGTAATAGTAACTGGTGACTAAAGGCAGTAATAGTAACTGGTCGTGACTAAAGGCAGTAACAGTAACTGGTTGATTAAAGGCAGTAATAGTAACTGGTTGACCAAAGGCAGTAATAGTAACTGGTTGATTAAAGGCAGCAATAGTAACTGGTTGACTAAAGGCAGTAATAGTAACTGGTCGACTAAAGGCAGTAATAGTAACTGGTAGACTAAAGGCAGTAATAGTATCTGGTCGTGACTAAAGGCAGTAATAGTAACTGGTTGACTAAAGGCAGTAATAGTAACTGGTCGTGACTAAAGGCAGTAATAGTAACTGGTTGACTAAAGGCAGTAATAGTAACTGGTTGACTAAAGGCAGTAATAGTAACTGGTTGACTAAAGGCAGTAATAATATCTGGTTGACTAAAGGCAGTAATAGTAACTGGTTGACTAAAGGCAGTAATAGTAACTGGTTGACTAAAGGCAGTAATAGTAACTGGTTGACTAAAGGCAGTAATAGTAACTGTTTGACTAAAGGCAGTAATAGTATCTGGTCATGACTAAAGGCAGTAATAGTAACTGGTTGACTAAAGGCAGTAATAGTAACTGGTCGTGACTAAAGTCAGTAATAGTAACTGGTTGACTAAAGGCAGTAATAGTAACTGGTTGACTAAAGGCAGTAATAGTAACTGGTTGACTAAAGGCAGTAATAGTAACTGGTCGACTAAAGGCAGTAATAGTAACTGGTTGACTAAAGGCAGTAATAGTAACTGGTTGACTAAAGGCAGTAATAGTATCTGGTCGTGACTAAAGGCAGTAATAGTAACTGGTTGACTAAAGGCAGTAATAGTAACTGGTTGACTAAAGGCAGTAATAGTAACTGGTTGACTAAAGGCAGTAATAGTAACTGGTTGACTAAAGGCAGTAATAGTAACTGGTTGACTAAAGGCAGTAATAGTAACTGGTTGACTAAAGGCAGTAATAGTATCTGGTTGACTAAAGGCAGTAATAGTAACTGGTTGACGAAAGGCAGTAATAGTATCTGGTTGACTAAAGGCAGTAATAGTAACTGGTTGACTAAAGGCAGTAATAGTATCTGGTTGACTAAAGGCAGTAATAGTAACTGGTTGATTAAAGGCAGTAATAGTAACTGGTTGACGAAAGGCAGTAATAGTAACTGGTTGACTAAAGGCAGTAATAGTAACTGGTTGACGAAAGGCAGTAATAGTAACTGGTTGACTAAAGGCAGTAATAGTAACTGGTCGTGACTAAAGGCAGTAATAGTAACTGGTTGACTAAAGGCAGTAATAGTAACTGGTTGATTAAAGGCAGCAATAGTAACTGGTCGACTAAAGGCAGTAATAGTAACTGGTCGACTAAAGGCAGTAATAGTAACTGGTTGATTAAAGGCAGTAATAGTATCTGGTTGACTAAAGGCAGTAATAGTAACTGGTTGACGAAAGGCAGTAATAGTAACTGGTTGACTAAAGGCAGTAATAGTAACTGGTCGTGACTAAAGGCAGTAATAGTAACTGGTTGACTAAAGGCAGTAATAGTAACTGGCTGACTAAAGGCAGTAATAGTAACTGGTCGTGACTGAAGGCAGTAACAGTAACTGGTTGATTAAAGGCAGTAATAGTAACTGGTTGACCAAAGGCAGTAATAGTAACTGGTTGATTAAAGGCAGCAATAGTAACTGGTTGACTAAAGGCAGTAATAGTAACTGGTCGACTAAAGGCAGTAATAGTAACTGGTTGACGAAAGGCAGTAATAGTAACTGGTTGACTAAAGGCAGTAATAGTATCTGGTTGACTAAAGGCAGTAATAGTAACTGGTTGACTAAAGGCAGTAATAGTATCTGGTCGACTAAAGGCAGTAATAGTAACTGGTTGATTAAAGGCAGTAATAGTATCTGGTTGACTAAAGGCAGTAATAGTAACTGGTTGACTAAAGGCAGTAATAGTAACTGGTTGATTAAAGGCAGCAATAGTATCTGGTTGACTAAAGGCAGTAATAGTAATTGGTCGACTAAAGGCAGTAATAGTAACTGGTTGACTAAAGGCAGTAATAGTAACTGGTTGACTAAAGGCAGTAATAGTAACTGGTTGACTAAAGGCAGTAATAGTAACTGGTTGACTAAAGGCAGTAATAGTAACTGGTTGACTAAAGGCAGTAATAGTAACTGGTCGTGACTAAAGGCAGTAATAGTAACTGGTCGTGACTAAAGGCAGTAATAGTAACTGGTTGACTAAAGACAGTAATAGTAACTGGTCGTGACTAAAGGCAGTAATAGTAACTGGTTGACTAAAGGCAGTAATAGTAACTGGCTGACTAAAGGCAGTAATAGTAACTGGTCGTGACTAAAGGCAGTAACAGTAACTGGTTGATTAAAGGCAGTAATAGTAACTGGTTGACCAAAGGCAGTAATAGTAACTGGTTGATTAAAGGCAGCAATAGTAACTGGTTGACTAAAGGCAGTAATAGTAACTGGTCGACTAAAGGCAGTAATAGTAACTGGTTGATTAAAGGCAGTAATAGTAACTGGTCGTGACTAAAGGCAGTAATAGTAACTGGTAGACTAAAGGCAGTAATAGTATCTGGTCGTGACTAAAGGCAGTAATAGTAACTGGTTGACTAAAGGCAGTAATAGTAACTGGTTGACTAAAGGCAGTAATAGTAACTGGTTGACTAAAGGCAGTAATAGTAACTGGTTGACTAAAGGCAGTAATAGTATCTGGTCGTGACTACAGGCAGTAATATTAACTGGTTGACTAAAGGCAGTAATAGTAACGGGTCGTGACTAAAGGCAGTAATAGTAACTGGTTGATTAAAGGCAGTAATAGTAACTGGTTGACTAAAGGCAGTAATAGTAACTGGTCGTGACTAAAGGCAGTAATAGTAACTGGTCGTGACTAAAGGCAGTAATAGTAACTGGTTGACTAAAGGCAGTAATAGTAACTGGTTGACTAAAGGCAGTAATAGTATCTGGTCGTGACTAAAGGCAGTAATAGTAACTGGTTGACTAAAGGCAGTAATAGTAACTGGTTGACTAAAGGCAGTAATAGTAACTGGTTGACTAAAGGCAGTAATAGTAACTGGTTGACTAAAGGCAGTAATAGTATCTGGTTGACTAAAGGCAGTAATAGTAACTGGTTGACGAAAGGCAGTAATAGTATCTAGTTGACTAAAGGCAGTAATAGTAACGGATTGACTAAAGGCAGTAATAGTATCTGGTTGACTAAAGGCAGTAATAGTAACTGGTTGACGAAAGGCAGTAATAGTAACTGGTCGTGACTAAAGGCAGTAATAGTAACTGGTCGACTAAAGGCAGTAATAGTAACTGGTCGTGACTAAAGGCAGTAATAGTAACTGGTTGATTAAAGGCAGTAATAGTAACTGGTTGACGAAAGGCAGTAATAGTAACTGGTCGTGACTAAAGGCAGTAATAGTAACTGGTTGATTAAAGGCAGTAATAGTAACTGGTTGACAAAAGGCAGTAATAGTAACTGGTCGTGACTAAAGGCAGTAATAGTAACTGGTCGACTAAAGGCAGTAATAGTAACTGGTCGTGACTAAAGGCAGTAATAGTAACTGGTTGATTAAAGGCAGTAATAGTAACTGGTTGACTAAAGGCAGTAATAGTAACTGGTCGTGACTAAAGGCAGTAATAGTAACTGGTTGATTAAAGGCAGTAATAGTAACTGGTTGACTAAAGGCAGTAATAGTAACTGGTTGACTAAAGGCAGTAATAGTAACTGGTTGACGAAAGACAGTAATAGTAACTGGTTGACTAAAGGCAGTAATAGTAACTGGTTGTGACTAAAGGCAGTAATAGTAACTGGTTGACGAAAGGCAGTAATAGTAACTGGTTGACTAAAGGCAGTAATAGTAACTGGTTGACTAAAGGCAGTAATAGTAACTGGTTGACTAAAGGCAGTAATAGTATCTGGTCGTGACTAAAGGCAGTAATAATAACTGGTTGACTAAAGGCAGTAATAGTAACTGGTTGACTAAAGGCAGTAATAGTAACTGGTTGACTAAAGGCAGTAATAGTAACTGGTTGACTAAAGGCAGTAATAGTAACTGGTTGACTAAAGGCAGTAATAATATCTGGTTGACTAAAGGCAGTAATAGTATCTGGTCGTGACTAAAGGCATTAATAGTAACTGGTTGACTAAAGGCAGTAATAGTATCTGGTCGTGACTAAAGGCAGTAATAGTAACTGGTTGACTAAAGGCAGTAATAGTATCTGGTTGACTAAAGGCAGTAATAGTAACTGGTTGACTAAAGGCAGTAATAGTAACTGGTCGTGACTAAAGGCAGTAATAGTCACTGGTTTGTTAACTGTGGTTTCTTGATTCCCAGGCTGCGCTGCATTGAGTCAGATCAGACTGAGTGGGTGGAAGAGGAGAAGGCTGAACTCCTGGTTTGTTGTCTGTTCGCCAGACTGGTCAGATGAGGAGTCAGGAACACAGAGAGGAGGAGGAGCTGGAAGAGCAGGAGAAGCATTCGCCGGAGGATAAGAAGGAGGAGGAGGGGGAAGGAGGAGGAGCTGGAGGGGGAGGAGCTTGAGGAGTGGAGGAATTCCATGTTTAAGAAAATTAAAACTTCAACCCTGATGAAAGCTCTTGTTTAGAGAGCTCTTACCGTCCAATAAGGGGGAGGGAGAGAGAAAAAGGAAACGGAAAAAGACTGTCAGTCTGGCACCTATGTGCTGTTCAACACTACAACTGTGTTGGACAATCACTCACTAGCGGTTAACTTATGACACGGCCATGTTATAACATAGTGAATGGTCTTTGAGAGTGTAATTGTAAACTGTAGTATAGGGCTCTCCAACCCTAATCTATTGAAACCCTATAGGAGGGTAGCTCTCCAGGAACAGGGTCAGAGTTAAAACCTACAGGAGGGTAGCTCTCCAGGAACAGGGTCAGAGTTAAAACCTACAGGAGGGCAGCTCTCCAGGAACAGGTTTGGAGATTTAACCTAAGGGGGGTAGCTCTCCAGGAACAGGGTTGGAGTTTTAACCTACAGGAGGGTGGTTCTCCAGGAACAGGGTTGGAGTTAAAAACCTACCGGAGAGTTTCTCTACAGGAACTTGGTCGGAGTTAAAACCTACAGGAGGGTAGCTCTCCAGAAACAGGTTTGGAGTTTTAACCTACAGGATGGTCGCTCTCCAGGAACAGGGTTGAAGTTAAAACCTACAGGAGAGTTTCTCTACAGGAACAGGGTTGGAGTTAAAACCTACAGGAGGGTAGCTCTCCAGAAACAGGTTTGGAGTTTTAACCTACAGGAGGGTAGCTCTCCAGGAACATGGTTGGAGTTAAAACCTACAGGAGGGTTTCTCTCAAGGAACAGGGTTGGAGTTATAACCTAGAGAAGGGTAGCTCTCCAGGAACACGGTCAGAGTTAAAACCTACAGGAGGGTTTCTCTCAAGGAACAGGGTTGGAGTTAAAACCTACAGGAGGGTAGCTCTCCAGAAACAGGTTTGGAGTTTAAACCTACAGGATGGTCGCTCTCCAGGAACAGGGTTGGAGTTAAAACCTACAGGAGAGTTTCTCTACAGGAACAGGGTTGGAGTTAAAACCTACAGGAGGGTAGCTCTCCAGAAACAGGTTTGGAGTTTAAACCTACAGGAGGATATCTCTCCAGGAACAGGGTTGGAGTTTAAACCTACAGGAGGGTTGCTCTCCAGGAACACAAGCCTCTCCAGCCTACCAGAAACAGTAGTATGTACGGTAGCATGTATTGGCTCCCAAGTGGAGCAGCGGTCTAAGGTAATGCATCTCAGTGCAAGAGGCGTCACTACAGACCCTAGTTCGATTCCAGGCTGTGTCACAACCGGCCGTGATTGTGCGCCGCCCTACGGGACTCCCAATTGGCCTAGCATCGTCTGGGTTAGGGTTTGCCCGGGGTAAAACATAATTGTAAATAAGAATTTGTTCTTAACTGACTTGCCTAGTTAAATAAATAAATATACTGTACTATTTACAGTACATGTAATGGATATACTCAGCCTTGTCTCAGGATGGTAAGTTGGTGGTTGAAGATATCCCTCTCGTGGTGTGGGGGTTGTGTTTTGGTAAAGTGGGTGGGGTTATATCCTTCCTGTTTGGGCCTGTCCGGGGGAGTCCTCGGATGGGGCCACAGTGTCTCCTGACCCCTCCTGTCTCAGCCTCCAGTATTTATGCTGCAGTAGTTTATGTGTCGGGGGGCGAGGGTCAGTTTGTTATAACTGGAGTACTTCTCCTGTCCTATTCGGTGTCCTGTGTGAATGTAAGTGTGCTCTCTCTAATTCTCTCTTTCTCTCTTTCTTTCTCTCTCTCGGAGGACCTGAGCCCTAGGACCATGCCCCAGGACTACCTGACATGATGACTCCTTGCTGCCCCCAGTCCACCTGGCCGTGCTGCTGCTCCAGTTTCAACTGTTCTGCCTTATTATTATTCGACCATGCTGGTCATTTATGAACATTTGAACATCTTGGCCATGTTCTGTTATAATCACCACCCGGCACAGACAGAAGAGGACTGGCCACCCCACATAGCCTGGTTCCTCTCTAGGTTTCTTCCTAGGTTTTGGCCTTTCTAGGGAGTTTTTCCTAGCCACCGTGCTTCTACACCTGCATTGCTTGCTGTTTGGGGTTTTAGGCTGGGTTTCTGTACAGTACTTTGAGATATCAGCTGATGTACGAAGGGCTATATAAATCAATTTGATTTGATTTGATGTAGTGTTTACTACAGACAGACAGCAGACTGAATGTTGCATAATCCTACAGACTGTACCCTATGTAGAGTCTATGAACCCTGACAGACTGTACCCTATGTAGAGTCTATGAACCCTAACAGTATGTACCCTATGTAGAGTCTATGAACCCTGACAGACAGTACCCTATGCAGAGTCTATGAACCCTGACGGACTGTACCCTATGTAGAGTCTATGAACCCTGACAGACAGTACCCTATGCAGAGTCTATGAACCCTGACGGACTGTACCCTATGTAGAGTCTATGAACCCTGACAGACAGTACCCTATGCAGAGTCTATGAACCCTGACAGACTGTACCCTATGTAGTCCATGAACCCTGACAGACAGTACCCTATGCAGAGTCTATGAACCCTGACGGACTGTACCCTATGTAGAGTCTATGAACCCTGACAGACTGTACCCTATTCAGAGTCTATGAACCCTGACAGACTGTACCCTATGTAGTCCATGAACCCTGACAGACAGTACCCTATGCAGAGTCTATGAACCCTGACGGACTGTACCCTATGTAGAGTCTATGAATCCTACCAGTCTGTACCCTATGTAGACCATGAACCCTGACAGACTGGACACTATGTAGAGTATATGAACCCTGACAGACTGGACACTATGTAGAGTCTATGAATCCTACCAGTCTGTACCCTATGTAGACCATGAACCCTGACAGACTGTACCCTATGTAGAGTCTATGAACCCTGACAGACTGTACCCTATGTAGAGTCTATGAACCCTGACAGACTGGACACTATGTAGAGTCTATGAACCCTGACAGACTGTACCCTATGTAGAGTCTATGAACCCTGACAGACTGTACCCTATGTAGAGTCTATGAATCCTACCAGTCTGTACCCTATGTAGACCATGAACCCTGACAGACTGGACACTATGTAGAGTCTATGAACCCTGGCAGACTGTACCCTATGTAGAGTCTATGAACCCTGACAGACTGTACCCTATGTAGAGTCTATGAATCCTACCAGTCTGTACCCTATGTAGACCATGAACCCTGACAGACTGGACACTATGTAGAGTCTATGAACCCTGACAGACTGGACACTATGTAGAGTCTATGAATCCTGACAGACTGTACCCTATGTAGAGTCTATGAACCCTGACAGACTGTACCCTATGTAGAGTCTATGAATCCTACCAGTCTGTACCCTATGTAGACCATGAACCCTGACAGACTGGACACTATGTAGAGTCTATGAACCCTGACAGACTGGACACTATGTAGAGTCTATGAACCCTGACAGACTGTACCCTATGTAGAGTCTATGAACCCTGACAGACTGGAATGAACCCTGACAGACTGTACCCTATGTAGACCATGAACTCTGACAGACTGTACCCTATGTAGAGTCTATGAACCCTGACAGACTGGACACTATGTAGAGTCTATGAACCCTGACAGACTGTACCCTATGTAGAGTCTATGAACCCTGACAGACTGTACCCTATGTAGAGTCCATGAACCCTGACTCATATGAACCCTATAGACTCATATTAATCCACCAAGAACACAGTGTTATATTAATCAGTAGGCCTAGTCAAATAGCATCCTAATCCCTAAATATTGCACTACTTTTGACCAGAGACCTATGGACAAAGCAATCCCAATTCAAAATGTTCCTAATTCAAAAGCATTGAAAAGGATTAGGGTTTCGATGAACTTCCTGAATTGACTGGAATTTAAATGGAATTGACCCCAACCCACCTACTGCGCATGACAATACAATTAGTGCCTTACATCGATGATGTTGGAGTCGACAAAACCAGGAAGCCTCTCGTCCTTGCAGACGACTCCAGCGTCCTCATCGTGTGTGCAGTCACTGTTGCCCCAGCCTCGAGATTTACACAGCTCAATGCTCTTCTCCCCTCCGTTACACTGCACATTATCCAGCCAGATCTTCCCTGCATGGAGAGCAGACAGACAGTCACTAATAGTTACCACTTTACAGTGGTACTCCACTCTCCTTTTCACCTCATTTAACACCTGATTGTACTGAACTAAAGATGGAGGCTGAGGACATCACGAGTTTCCCTTTTCACCTCATTTAACACCTGATTTTACTGAACTAAAGATGGAGGCTGATGACATCACGAGTTTCCCTTTTCACCTCATTTAACACCTGATTTACTGAACTAAAGATGGAGGCTGATGACATCACGAGTTTCCCTTTTCACCTCATTTAACACCTGATTTACTGAACTAAAGATGGAGGCTGATGACATCACGAGAACCCTTTTCACCTCATTTAACACCTGATTTACTGAACTAAAGATGGAGGCTGATGACATCACAGTTTCCCTTTTCACCTCATTTAACACCTGATTTACTGAACTAAAGATGGAGGCTGATGACATCACGAAATTTCCTTTTCACCTCATTTAACACCTGATTTACTGAACTAAATATGGAGGCTGATGACATCACGAGTTTCCTTTTCACCTCATTTAACACCTGATTTACTGAACTAAAGATGGAGGCTGAGGACATCAAAGTTTCCCTTTTCACCTCATTTAACACCTGATTTACTGAACTAAAGATGGAGGCTGATGACATCACGAGTTTCCCTTTTCACCTCATTTAACACCTGATTGTACTGAACTAAAGATGGAGGCTGAGGACATCACGAGTTTCCCTTTTCACCTCATTTAACACCTGATTTACTGAACTAAAGATGGAGGCTGATGACATCACGAGTTTCCCTTTTCACCTCATTTAACACCTGATTTACTGAACTAAAGATGGAGGCTGATGACATCACGAGTTTCCCTTTTCACCTCATTTAACACCTGATTTACTGAACTAAAGATGGAGGCTGATGACATCACGAGTTTCCCTTTTCACCTCATTTAACACCTGATTTACTGAACTAAAGATGGAGGCTGATGACATCACGAGTTTCCCTTTTCACCTCATTTAACACCTGATTTACTGAACTAAAGATGGAGGCTGATGACATCACGAGTTTCCCTTTTCACCTCATTTAACACCTGATTTACTGAACTAAAGATGGAGGCTGAGGACATCACGAGTTTCCCTTTTCACCTCATTTAACACCTGATTTACTGAACTAAAGATGGAGGCTGAGGACATCACTGTTTCCCTTTTCACCTCATTTAACACCTGATTTACTGAACTAAAGATGGAGGCTGAGGACATCACGAGTTTCCCTTTTCACCTCATTTAACACCTGATTTACTGAACTAAAGATGGAGGCTGATGACATCCAGTTTCCCTTTTCACCTCATTTAACACCTGATTTACTGAACTAAAGATGGAGGCTGAGGACATCACGAGTTTCCCTTTTCACCTCATTTAACACCTGATTTACTGAACTAAAGATGGAGGCTGAGGACATCACGAGTTTCCCTTTTCACCTCATTTAACACCTGATTTACTGAACTAAAGATGGAGGCTGATGACATCACGAGTTTCCATCAGACCAACACCTTGAATGCCAAGCTCCTTCTAGTTTGCAGTTGTCTAAAATAACATCACTTTTCAACAGGAAACGTTTAAAACACCTTTAACATGATGCCATGCTCTGACATATAACACATTAAATAATAATAATATATAAATAGAACATATTAAATTACAATAAACAGAACATATTAAATAATAATATATCAACAGAACAGAACACATTAAATAATAATATATCAACAGAACAGAACATATTAGATAATAATATATCAACAGAACAGAACATATTAGATAATAATATATCAACAGAACAGAACATATTAAATAATAATAATATATAAATAGAACATATTAAATTACAATAAACAGAACATATTAAATAATAATATATCAACAGAACAGAACATATTAGATAATAATATATCAACAGAACAGAACAGAACATATTAAATAATAATAATATATAAATAGAACATATTAAATTACAATAAACAGAACATATTAAATAATAATATATCAACAGAACAGAACATATTAAATAATGATAATATATAATCAGAACATATTAAATAATATATAAACAAAACATATTCAAAAATAATATTTAAGCAGAACATATTATATAATAATATATAAACAGAACATATTATATAATAATATATCAACAGAACATATTAAATAATAACATATAAACAGAACATAATGATACATGCCATTTTGCAGTAGGTCCCTCACCTAGTCCCTTGCCGTACTTGGCACTATGTGTCCACCCCGTAGCGGAAACGAAGCCCAGCTGGCGACAGAGGACGTTGGCATTGGACAGAGAGAAGTCGTCATCACAGATGGTCCCCCACTCTCCCTTGTAGAAGACCTCGATGCGCCCCTCGTTGTGCTTCCGGGGGTACCCCACCAGACGAAACTGCAGCCGATCATTCTGGGGTTTGGGAGAGGTGGTGCCCTGGGTAGGGGGCGTTGTCTGGGCCATGATCCAGGCTGGAAGCCAAACAGCTAACAGGAAGCTGATGACTGAACATTGCTGCCACCATTTTGAGGTCTTCATCTTCCCGACCTGTAGGGGCAGGGACAGGAGAGGTCAATAGGTCCCAGGACAGGAGAGGTCAATAGGTCCCCTGGGAGGGGCAGGAGAGGTCAATAGGTCCCAGGAGAGGTCAATAGGTCCCCTGGGAGGGGCAGGAGAGGTCAATAGGTCCCCTGGGAGGGACAGGAGAGGTCAATAGGTCCCCTGGGAGGGACAGGAGAGGTCAATAGGTCCCCTGGGAGGGGCAGGAGAGGTCAATAGGTCCCCTGGGAGGGACAGGAGAGGTCAATAGGTCCCCTGGGAGGGACAGGAGAGGTCAATAGGTCCCCTGGGAGGGGCAGGAGAGGTCAATAGGTCCCCTGGGAGGGGACAGGAGAGGTCAATAGGTCCCCTGGGACGGACAGGAGAGGTCAATAGGTCCCCTGGGAGGGACAGGAGAGGTCAATAGGTCCCCTGGGAGGGGGGCAGGAGAGGTCAATAGGTCCCCTGGGAGGGGCAGGAGAGGTCAATCAGGTCCCCTGGGAGGGACAGGAGAGGTCAATAGGTCCCCTGGGAGGGACAGGAGAGGTCAATAGGTCCCCTGGGAGGGGCAGGAGAGGAGAGGTCAATAGGTCCCCTGGGAGGGGCAGGAGAGGTCAATAGGTCCCCTGGGAGGGACAGGAGAGGAGAGGTCAATAGGTCCCCTGGGAGGGGCAGGAGAGGTCAATAGGTCCCCTGGGAGGGGCAGGAGAGGTCAATAGGTCCCCTGGGAGGGGCAGGAGAGGTCAATAGGTCCCCTGGGAGGGACAGGAGAGGTCAATAGGTCCCCTGGGAGGGACAGGAGAGGTCAATAGGTCCCCTGGGAGGGACAGGAGAGGAGAGGTCAATAGGTCCCCTGGGAGGGACAGGAGAGGTCAATAGGTCCCCTGGGAGGGGCAGGAGAGGTCAATAGGTCCCCTGGGAGGGGCAGGAGAGGTCAATAGGTCCCCTGGGAGGGACAGGAGAGGTCAATAGGTCCCCTGGGAGGGACAGGAGAGGTCAATAGGTCCCCTGGGAGGGGCAGGAGAGGTCAATAGGTCCCCTGGGAGGGGCAGGAGAGGTCAATAGGTCCCCTGGGAGGGGCAGGAGAGGTCAATAGGTCCCCTGGGAGGGGCAGGAGAGGTCAATAGGTCCCCTGGGAGGGACAGGAGAGGTCAATAGGTCCCCTGGGAGGGGCAGGAGAGGTCAATAGGTCCCCTGGGAGGGACAGGAGAGGTCAATAGGTCCCAGGAGAGGTCAATAGGTCCCCTGGGAGGGGCAGGAGAGGTCAATAGGTCCCCTGGGAGGGGCAGGAGAGGTCAATAGGTCCCCTGGGAGGGGCAGGAGAGGTCAATGGGTCCCAGGAGAGGTCAATAGGTCCCCTGGGAGGGGCAGGAGAGGTCAATAGGTCCCCTGGGAGGGGCAGGAGAGGACAATAGGTCCCAGGAGAGGTCAATAGGTCCCCTGGGAGGGACAGGAGAGGTCAATAGGTCCCCTGGGAGGGGCAGGAGAGGTCAATAGGTCCCCTGGGAGGGGCAGGAGAGGTCAATAGGTCCCCTGGGAGGGGCAGGAGAGGTCAATAGGTCCCCTGGGAGGGGCAGGAGAGGTCAATAGGTCCCCTGGGAGGGGCAGGAGAGGTCAGTAGGTTAAAATTGGCATAAAAACACACACATTCATTTCCACAGGGCTGGGGTGTGAAACAGAGATGCAGCTTGAGCCGCACCCACTTCAGCATATATAATCAACTAATTAACGAGGGCACACATCCAGTCATCTCCTTGTCTGAAGGACAAGTGGATAAACATGTTAATGTCAAGTGTGGCTGGTAATGACTCACATCAACACCACTGTCGTCCCTCCCTGCTCTGTCTACTGTGTTTTGCTGTGCTTACTTCCTGTAGCAGATAGGTGGGCGGAGTAGGAGAGGTGGGCGGAGTAGGGGAGGTGGGTGGAATAGGAGAGGTGGGCGGAGTAGGAGAGGTGGGCGGAGTAGGAGAGGTGGGCGGAGTAGGAGAGGTGGGCGGAGTAGGAGAGGTGGGCGGAGTAGGAGAGGTGGGCGGAGTAGGAGAGGTGGGCGGAGTAGGAGAGGTGGGCGGAGTAGGAGAGGTGGGCGGAGTAGGGGAGGTGGGTGGAATAGGAGAGGTGGGCGGAGTAGGAGAGGTGGGCGGAGTAGGAGAGGTGGGCGGAGTAGGAGAGGTGGGCGGAGTAGGAGAGGTGGGCGGAGTAGGAGAGGTGGGTGGAATAGGAGAGGTGGGCGGAGTAGGAGAGGTGGGCGGAGTAGGAGAGGTGGGCGGAGTAGGAGAGGTGGGCGGAGTAGGAGAGGTGGGCGGAGTTGGGAAGGTGGGCAGTGGTGATGGTGTACACCTGGGGATAAAGCCACTGTTTCCCCATTCAGCAAGAGATTCCTCTCTCCATGCATACAGGTACCTTTTGGCTGTTTCTAATTTACTGACCTTCATCTCTCGTCTGATTATTGTTGTGAGTGTTTACTTTATTTAAGGAAGAAATTCATTCAGAGTGTGGTTTCCCATTGTTACAATCTTGAAACAGGTTATAACATAACCCCTGCATATTTTATTTGGCGTACCCCGATGGCATTACCCCAGTTTGGAAATACATGCCCTATAACACACGGGAAACTATACCTATACCTACCTATATACCTAAACCTACCTATATATACCTATACCTATACCTACCTACCTATATACCTATACCTACCTATATACCTACACTATATACCTACACCTACCCTACCTCCTATATACCTATACCTACCTATATACCTACACCTACCTATATACCTACCTATATACCTACCTATATACCTAAACCTACCTATATACCTACCTATACCTACCTATATACCTATACCTACCTATATACCTACACCTACCTATATACCTATACCTACCTATACCTACCTATATACCTATACACATATACCTACCTATATACCTATACACCTATACCTACCTATATACCTACACCTACCTATATACCTATACACCTATACCTACCTATATACCTACACCTACCTATACCTACCTATATACCTATACACATATACCTACCTATATACACATATACCTACCTATATACCTATACACCTATACCTACCTATATACCTATACCTACCTATATACCTATACCTACCTATATACCTACCTACACCTACCTATATACCTATATACCTATACCTACCTATACCTACCTATATACCTACACCTACCTATATACCTACACCTACCTATATACCTAAATCTACCTATATACCTATACCTACCTATATACCTATACACCTATATACCTATACCTACCTATATACCTAAACCTACCTATATACCTACCTATATACCTATACCTACCTATATACCTACCTATATACCTATACCTACCTATATACCTATACCTACCTATATACCTACACCTACCTATATACCTATACCTACCTATACCTACCTATATACCTATACACATATACCTACCTATATACCTATACACCTATACCTACCTATATACCTACACCTACCTATATACCTATACACCTATACCTACCTATATACCTACACCTACCTATACCTACCTATATACCTATACCTACCTATATACCTACACCTACCTATACCTACCTATATACCTATACACATATACCTACCTATATACACATATACCTACCTATATACCTATACACCTATACCTACCTATATACCTATACCTACCTATATACCTATACCTACCTATATACCTACCTACACCTACCTATATACCTATATACCTATACCTACCTATACCTACCTATATACCTACACCTACCTATATACCTACACCTACCTATATACCTAAATCTACCTATATACCTATACCTACCTATATACCTACCTATATACCTATACCTACCTATATACCTATACCTTCTATATACCTACACCTACCTATATACCTATACCTTCTATATACCTACACCTAGCTATATACCTACCTATATACCTACACCTAACTATATACCTATAGTTCTATATACCTGGGCCTACCTATGGGAGGGTACCTACCTGGTGATGGTGCACCTACCTGGGATAAAATCCACTGTATCCCACCTACCTATATACCTACCTATATACCTATACCTACCTATATACCATGCATACAGGTACCTATATACCTATACCTAATTTACCTGACCTTATACCTACACCTACCTATATACCTACACCTACCTATATACCTAAATCTACCTATATACCTAAACCTACCTATATACCTAAATCTACCTATATACCTAAACCTACCTATATACCTAAATCTACCTATATACCTACACCTACCTATATACCTAAATCTACCTATATACCTACACCTACCTATATACCTACCTATATACCTATACCTACCTATATACCTATACACCTATACCTACCTATATACCTATACCTACCTATATACCTACACCTACCTATATACCTAAATCTATCTATATACCTATACCTACCTATATACCTATACCTACCTATATACCTATACCTACCTATATACCTACACCTACCTATATACCTACCTATATACCTATATACCTATACCTACCTATATACCTATACCTACCTATATACCTATACACCTATATACCTATACACCTATACCTACCTATACACCTATACCTACCTATATACCTACACCTACCTATATACCTATACCTACCTATATACCTATACCTACCTATATACCTACACCTACCTATATACCTATACCTACCTATATACCTATACACCTATACCTACCTATACACCTATACCTACCTATACACCTATACCTACCTATATACCTATACCTACCTATATACCTATACCTACCTATATACCTACCTATATACCTATACCTACCTATATACCTACACCTACCTATATACCTACCTATATACCTACCTATATACCTATACCTACCTATATACCTAAACCTACCTATATACCTATACCTACCTATACCTACCTATATACCTATACCTACCTATATCTACCTATATACCTACACCTACCTATATACCTATACCTACCTATACCTACCTATATACCTATACACATATACCTACCTATATACCTATACACCTATACCTACCTATATACCTACACCTACCTATATACCTATACACCTATACCTACCTATATACCTATACCTACCTATACCTACCTATATACCTATACCTACCTATACCTACCTATATACCTACACCTACCTATATACCTACCTATATACCTATACACCTATACCTACCTATATACCTATACCTACCTATATACCTATACCTACCTATATACCTATACCTACCTATATACCTATACCTACCTATATACCTATACCTACCTATACACCTACACCTACCTATATACCTAAATCTACCTATATACCTATATACCTATACACCTATACCTACCTATATACCTATACCTACCTATATACCTACCTACACCTACCTATATACCTATACCTACCTATACCTATATATACCTACACCTACCTATATACCTACACCTATATATACCTAAATCTACCTATATACCTATACACCTATATACCTACCTATATACCTATATACCTATACCTACCTATATACCTACACCTACCTATATACCTATACCTTCTATATACCTACACCTACCTATATACCTACCTATATACCTATACCTACCTATATACCTATACCTTCTATATACCTACACCTACCTATATACCTATACCTACCTATATACCTACACCTACCTATATACCTAAATCTACCTATATACCTACACCTACCTATATACCTACCTATATACCTATACCTACCTATATACCTATACACCTATACCTACCTATATACCTATACCTACCTATATACCTACCTATATACCTACACCTACCTATATACCTACACCTACCTATATACCTAAATCTACCTATATACCTAAACCTACCTATATACCTATACCTACCTATATACCTACCTACACCTACCTATATACCTATAAACCTATACCTACCTATACCTACCTATATACCTACACCTACCTATATACCTAAACCTACCTATATACCTAAATCTACCTATATACCTAAACCTACCTATATACCTAAATCTACCTATATACCTACACCTACCTATATACCTAAATCTACCTATATACCTACACCTACCTATATACCTACCTATATACCTATACCTACCTATATACCTATACACCTATACCTACCTATATACCTATACCTACCTATATACCTACCTATATACCTACACCTACCTATATACCTAAATCTATCTATATACCTAAACCTACCTATATACCTATACCTACCTATATACCTATACCTACCTATATACCTATACCTACCTATATACCTATACCTACCTATATACCTATACCTACCTATATACCTATACACCTATACCTACCTATACACCTATACCTACCTATATACCTACACCTACCTATATACCTACACCTACCTATATACCTATACCTACCTATATACCTATACCTACCTATACACCTATACCTACCTATATACCTATACCTACCTATATACCTATACCTACCTATATACCTATACCTACCTATATACCTATACACCTATACCTACCTATACACCTATACCTACCTATATACCTATACCTACCTATATACCTATACCTACCTATATACCTATACCTACCTATATACCTATACACCTATATACCTATACCTACCTATATACCTATACCTACCTATATACCTATACCTACCTATATACCTATACCTACCTATATACCTATACCTACCTATATACCTATACCTACCTATATACCTATACCTACCTATATACCTATACCTACCTATATACCTATACACCTATACCTACCTATACACCTATACCTACCTATATACCTATACCTACCTATATACCTACACCTACCTATATACCTATACCTACCTATATACCTATACCTACCTATATACCTATACCTACCTATATACCTATACCTACCTATATACCTATACCTACCTATATACCTATACCTACCTATATACCTATACCTACCTATATACCTATACACCTATACCTACCTATACACCTATACCTACCTATATACCTATACCTACCTATATACCTACACCTACCTATATACCTAAATCTACCTATATACCTACACCTACCTATATACCTACCTATATACCTATACCTACCTATATACCTATACACCTATACCTACCTATATACCTATACCTACCTATATACCTACCTATATACCTACACCTACCTATATACCTAAATCTATCTATATACCTAAACCTACCTATATACCTATACCTACCTATATACCTATACCTACCTATATACCTATACCTACCTATACACCTATACCTACCTATACACCTATACCTACCTATATACCTATACCTACCTATATACCTATACCTACCTATATACCTATACCTACCTATACACCTATACACCTATACCTACCTATACACCTATACCTACCTATATACCTATACCTACCTATATACCTACACCTACCTATATACCTATACCTACCTATATACCTATACCTACCTATATACCTATACCTACCTATATACCTACACCTACCTATATACCTACACCTACCTATATACCTACACCTACCTATATACCTATACACCTATATACCTACACCTACCTATATACCTATACACCTATATACCTACACCTACCTATATACCTACACCTACCTATATACCTATACACCTATATACCTACACCTACCTATATACCTATACACCTATACCTACCTATATACCTATACCTACCTATATACCTACACCTACCTATATACCTACACCTACCTATATACCTACACCTACCTATATACCTATACCTACCTATATACCTACACCTACCTATACACCTATACCTACCTATATACCTACCTATATACCTACACCTACCTATATACCTACACCTACCTATATACCTAAATCTACCTATATACCTAAACCTACCTATATACCTAAATCTACATATATACCTAAACCTACCTATATACCTAAATCCCTATATACCTATACACCTATATACCTAAATCTACCTATATACCTATACCTACCTATATACCTACCTATATACCTATATCTATCTATATACCTATACACCTATACCTACCTATATACCTATACCTACCTATATACCTACCTATATACCTATACACATATACCTAAATCTATCTATATACCTAAACCTACCTATATACCTATACCTACCTATATACCTATACCTACCTATATACCTACACCTACCTATATACCTATACCTACCTATATACCTATACCTACCTATATACCTATATACCTATACACCTATACCTACCTATACACCTATACCTACCTATACACCTATACCTACCTATATACCTACACCTACCTATATACCTACCTATATACCTATACCTACCTATATACCTACACCTACCTATATACCTAAACCTACCTATATACCTATACACCTATACCTACCTATACACCTATACCTACCTATACACCTATACCTACCTATATACCTATACCTACCTATATACCTATACCTACCTATATACCTATACCTACCTATATACCTATACACCTATACCTACCTATACACCTATACCTACCTATATACCTATACCTACCTATATACCTACACCTACCTATATACCTATACCTACCTATATACCTATACCTACCTATATACCTATACCTACCTATATACCTACACCTACCTATATACCTACACCTACCTATATACCTACACCTACCTATATACCTACACCTACCTATATACCTATACCTACCTATATACCTATACCTACCTATATACCTACACCTACCTATATACCTATACACCTATACCTACCTATATACCTATACCTACCTATATACCTATATACCTACACCTACCTATATACCTACACCTACCTATATACCTATACACCTATATACCTACACCTACCTATATACCTATACACCTATACCTACCTATATACCTATACCTACCTATATACCTACACCTACCTATATACCTACACCTACCTATATACCTACACCTACCTATATACCTATACCTACCTATATACCTACACCTACCTATACACCTATACCTACCTATACACCTATACACCTACACCTACCTATACCTACCTATACCTACCTATACCTACCTATATACCTATATACCTACACCTACCTATACCTACCTATACCTACCTATATACCTACACCTACCTATACACCTATACCTACCTATATACCTATACCTACCTATATACCTACCTATATACCTACACCTACCTATATACCTATACCTACCTATATACCTACACCTACCTATATACCTAAATCTATCTATATACCTAAACCTACCTATATACCTAATCCTACCTATATCCTACCTATATACCTATACACATATACCTACCTATATACCTACCTATACACCTATACCTACCTATACCTACCTATACCTACCTATGCACCTATACCTACCTAGGATTTGTGCAATAAACGACTGATTGTTGTCCTATGGACAGAGTCTCCCACCTCAGCTGTAGATCTCTGCAGTTCATCCAGAGTGATCATGGGCCTCTTTGCTGCATCTCTGATCAGTCTTCTCCTTGTATGAGCTGAAAGTTTAGAGGGACGGCCAGGTCTTGGTAGATTTGCAGTGGTCTGATACTCCTTCCATTTCAATATTATCACTTGCACAGTGCTCCTTGGGATGTTTAAAGCTTGGGAAATCTTTTTGTATCCAAATCCAGCTTTAAACTTCTTCACAACAGTATCTCGGACCTGCCTGGTGTGTTCCTTGTTCTTCATGATGCTCTCTGCGCTTTTAACGGACCTCTGAGACTATCACAGTGCAGGTGCATTTATACGGAGACTTGATTACACACAGGTGGATTGTATTTTTTCATCATTAGTCATTTAGGTCAACATTGGATCATTCAGAGATCCTCACTGAACTTCTGGAGAGAGTTTGCTGCACTGAAAGTAAAGGGGCTGAATAATTTTGCACGCCCAATTTTTCAGTTTTTGATTTGTTAAAAAAGTTTGAAATATCCAATAAATGTCGTTCCACTTCATGATTGTGTCCCACTTGTTGTTGATTCTTCACAAAAAAAATACACTTTTATATCTTTATGTTTGAAGCCTGAAATGTGGCAAAAGGTCGCAAAGTTCAAGGGGGCCGAATACTTTCGCAAGGCCTACCTCAGCATAAACACACCCCACCGAGCCCCAGGCCAGCAACACAAACAGACCCCACAGAGACCCAGGACAGCAACACAAACAGACCCCACAGAGACCCAGGACAGCAACACAAACAGACCCCACAGAACCCCAGGACAGCAACACAAACACACCCCACAGAGCCCCAGGACAGCAACACAATTAGACCCCACAGAGCCCCAGGACAGCAACACAATTAGACCCAACCAAATCATGATTACTTGACACATTGGAAAGAATTACCAAAAACAGATCAAAGTGGAATGTGATATGGCCCTAAACAGAGGGTACCCAGTGGCAGAACACATGACTATGTACAGACTCAGTGAGCATTGCCTTGCTATTGAGAGAGGTTGCCGTAGCGA
This sequence comes from Oncorhynchus masou masou, assembly GCF_036934945.1. Taxonomy (NCBI): domain Eukaryota; kingdom Metazoa; phylum Chordata; class Actinopteri; order Salmoniformes; family Salmonidae; genus Oncorhynchus; species Oncorhynchus masou. Next base: position 55,091,944 of record NC_088232.1, read on the forward strand.
GACCTGGCTCTCAAGAGAAGACAGGCAATGAGCACATTGCCCACAAAATGAGGTGAAAACTGAGCTGCCAAATATATGACCATATAAGGGCACATATTGACCTCAGATTACACAGACCCACAAATTAGAAAACCAATGCAATTTTGACAAACTGCCATATCTATTAGGTGAAATGCCACAGTGTGCAGTCACAGGAGCAAGATTTGTGGCCCGTTGCCATGTGAAACTAAGACAGAAACTAAGACAGTCGTGAAGAGAGCACGACAAAGCCTATTCCCCCTCAGGAGACTGAAAAGACTTGGCATGGGTCCTCAGATCCTCAAAAGGTTCTCCAGCTGCACCATCGAGAGCATCCTGACTGGTTGCATCACTGCCTGGTATGGCAACTGCTAGGCCTCTGACCGCAAGGCACTACAGAGGGCAGTGCGTACGGCCCAGTACATTGGCATATCACTGTTGTATTCGGCGCATTTGACAAATAAAGTTTGATTTGATTTGAAAAGGGCAACCAGTGGGACACAAACACCATTTCAAAAACAACCTATATTTATCTGTTTATTTATCTTCCCTTTTGTACATGAACTATTTTCACATTGTTACAACACCGTATATAGTCAATAATATAACACTGGACATGTCTATTTTAATACTTTTGTGAGTGTAATGTTTACTTTTCATTTCAAATCAAATGTAATTTGTCACGAGCTGAATAATATTGTTGAAATGCTTACTTTACAAGCCCTTAACCAACAACGCAGTTAAGAAAAGAAATGTATAAATAAAAAAGAAGTATAAATAATGAAAGATTTCACTTTGCATTGGCATATGCCTATAAAGCCCTTTGAATTGAAATTTAATTGAGTGAGAGAAGGAGAGAGAGGGACAGATAGTGAATGGGACAGAGAGACAGAGAGATGGAGAGACGGAAAGAGGGACAGAGTGAATGGGAGAGAGAGACAGAGAGATGGAGAGACAGAGAGAGGGACAGAGAATGAATGGGAGAGAGACAGAGAGATGGAGAGAGGGACAGAGAATGAATGGGAGAGAGACAGAGAGATGGAGAGACGGAGAGAGGGACAGATAGTGAATGGGAGAGAGAGACAGAGAGATGGAGAGAGGGACAGAGAATGAATGGGAGAGAGAGGCAGAGAGATGGAGAGAGGGACAGAGAATGAATGGCAGAGAGAGAGAGAGAGAGAGAGAGAGAGAGAGATTGAGAGACAGAGAGATTGAGAGACAGAGAGACGGAGAGACGGAGAGATGGAGAGACGGAGATAGGGACAGATAGTGAATGGGAGAGAGAGACAGAGAGATGGAGAGACGGAGAGAGGGACAGAGTGAATGGGAGAGAGAGACAGAGAGATGGAGAGACGGAGAGAGGGACAGAGTGAATGGGAGAGAGAGACAGAGAGATGGAGAGACGGAGAGAGGGACAGAGTGAATGGGAGAGAGAGACAGAGAGATGGAGAGACGGAGAGAGGGACAGAGTGAATGGGAGAGAGAGACAGAGAGATGGAGAGACAGAGAGAGGGACAGAGTGAATGGGAGAGAGAGACAGAGAGATGGAGAGACGGAGAGAGGGACAGAGTGAATGGGAGAGAGTGACAGAGAGATGGAGAGACGGAGAGAGGGACAGAATGAATGGGAGAGAGAGGCAGAGAGATGGAGAGATGGAGAGAGGGACAGATAGTGAATGGGAGAGAGAGACAGAGAGATGGAGAGACGGAGAGAGGGACAGAGTGAATGGGAGAGAGAGACAGAGAGATGGAGAGACGGAGAGAGGGACAGAGTGAATGGGAGAGAGAGACGGAGAGATGGAGAGACGGAGAGAGGGACAGATAGTGAATGGGAGAGAGAGACAGAGAGATTGAGAGACGGAGAGAGGGACAGAGTGAATGGGAGAGAGAGACAGAGAGATGGAGAGATGGAGAGAGGGACAGAATGAATGGGAGAGAGAGACAGAGAGATGGAGAGACGGAGAGAGGGACAGAGTGAATGGGAGAGAGAGAGAGAGATGGAGAGACAGAGAGAGGGACAGAGTGAATGGGAGAGAGAGACAGAGATGGAGAGACAGAGAGAGGGACAGAGTGAATGGGAGAGAGAGACAGAGATGGAGAGACGGAGAGAGGGACAGAGTGAATGGGAGAGAGAGACAGAGACGGAGACCTGTTAAAGACGGCCTCATCTGTTTTCTAGTACCAGGATTGGTATTTTACCTGTTTTATATGAGCTGGCTTGCGCTGAGGTGGGAGGAGTGGCAATATCTGAGACGTGTCCTTCAAAACGTGCTCCAAAGTACCAAATTCAGGCAGCGCTGATGGGGATGTTTAAGACCACCAAAACCTGATCTTAGCGATAACGTGATTGGCTATGGCGTGAATTTGACATTTGACAGCCTATCCAACCGTAACACACAGTGCCCATATGCACATGGAAAGAGAGATGTGCATTTTGTGCCCAAAAACCTAATATTTTGTCAAATAAAAACATTTTTTTTTTTTACCAATTTAGTTCAATTTGATTAAAACCAAGCATAGCCTCCCCTCCTCTCAATGAACACTGTGTGTTTTTGTCCTGCCCAATGCATTCGCCAAGCAGTCAAGACTACCATCAAGGGATTGGATCGTGAATGGATCGTGAGTGGATCGTGATTGGATCGTGAGTGGATCGTGAGACCACTAAAATAAATCTTAATCACCAAAGCTGTTAATAAAGATCCAGTTTGGGAGCATCCCATTTATCTATGACGGCTATTACATTATTATAACCAGCATAACCTCTATTATATGTAGACTATTACATTATTATAACCAGCATAACCTCTCTATGTAGACTATTACATTATTATAACCAGCATAACCTCTCTATGTAGGCTATTACATTATTATAACCAGCATAACCTCTATATGTAGACTATTATATGTCCATCATGGAACATAAAACCCTCCATGTAGACTATATGTCCACCAGGGAACATAAACCATGTAGACTATATGTCCATCAGGGAACATAAACCATGTAGACTATATGTCCATCAGGGAACATAAACCATGTAGACTACATGTCCATCAGGGAACATAAACCATGTAGACTATATGTCCATCAGGGCACATAAACCATGTAGACTATATATCCATCAGGGAACATAAACCATGTAGACTACATGTCCATCAGGGAACATAAACCATGTAGACTATATGTCCATCAGGGAACATAAACCATGTAGACTATATGTCCATCAGGGAACATAAACCATGTAGACTATATGTCCATCATGGAACATAAACCATGTAGACTATATGTCCATCAGGGAACATAAACCATGTAGACTATATGTCCATCATGGAACATAAACCATGTAGACTATATGTCCATCAGGGAACATAAACCATGTAGACTATATGTCCATCAGGGAACATAAACCATGTAGACTATATGCCCATCAGGGAACATAAACCATGTAGACTATATGTCCATCAGGGAACATAAACCCCCCCATGTAGACTATATGTCCATCAGGGAACATAAACCATGTAGACTATATGTCCATCAGGGAACATAAACCATGTAGACTATATGTCCATCAGGGAACATAAACCATGTAGACTATATGTCCATCAGGGAACATAAACCCCCCATGTAGACTATGTGTCCATCAGGGAACATAAACCATGTAGACTATATGTCCATCAGGGAACATAAACCATGTAGACTATATGTCCATCAGGGAACATAAACCATGTAGACTATATGTCCATCATGGAACATAAACCATGTAGACTATATGTCCATCAGGGAACATAAACCATGTAGACTATATGTCCATCAGGGAACATAAACCATGTAGACTATATGTCCATCAGGGAACATAAACCATGTAGACTACATGTCCATCAGGGAACATAAACCATGTAGACTATATGTCCATCAGGGAACATAAACCATGTAGACTATATGTCCATCAGGCAACATAAACCCCTCCATGTAGACTATATGTCCATCAAGGAACATAAACCATGTAGACTATATGTCCATCAGGGAACATAAACCATGTAGACTATATGTCCATCAGGGAACATAAACCATGTAGACTATATGTCCATCAGGGAACATAAACCCCTCCATGTAGACTATATGTCCATCAGGGAACATAAACCATGTAGACTATATGTCCATCAGGGAACATAAACCATGTAGACTATATGTCCATCAGGGAACATAAACCCCTCCATGTAGACTATATGTCCATCATGGAACATAAACCATGTAGACTATATGTCCATCAGGGAACATAAACCATGTAGACTATATGTCCATCAGGGAACATAAACCATGTAGACTATATGTCCATCATGGAACATAAACCATGTAGACTATATGTCCATCAGGGAACATAAACCATGTAGACTATATGTCCATCAGGGAACATAAACCATGTAGACTATATGTCCATCAGGGAACATAAACCATGTAGACTATATGTCCATCAGGCAACATAAACCCCTCCATGTAGACTATATGTCCATCAAGGAACATAAACCATGTAGACTATATGTCCATCAGGGAACATAAACCATGTAGACTATATGTCCATCAGGGAACATAAACCATGTAGACTATATGTCCATCAGGGAACATAAACCCCTCCATGTAGACTATATGTCCATCAAGGAACATAAACCATGTAGACTATATGTCCATCAGGGAACATAAACCCCTCCATGTAGACTATATGTCCATCAAGGAACATAAACCATGTAGACTATATGTCCATCAAGGAACATAAACCCCTCCATGTAGACTATATGTCCATCAGGGAACATAAACCCCTCCATGTAGACTATATGTCCATCAGGGAACATAAACCATGTAGACTATATGTCCATCAGGGAACATAAACCATGTAGACTATATGTCCATCAGGGAACATAAACCATGTAGACTATATGTCCATCATGGAACATAAACCCCTCCATGTAGACTATATGTCCATCAGGGAACATAAACCCCTCCATGTAGACTATATGTCCATCATGGAACATAAACCCCTCCATGTAGACTATATGTCCATCAGGGAACATAAACCATGTAGACTATATGTCCATCAGGGAACATAAACCATGTAGACTATATGTCCATAAGGGAACATAAACCATGTAGACTATATGTCCATCAGGGAACATAAACCATGTAGACTATATGTCCATCATGGAACATAAACCATGTAGACTATATGTCCATCAGGGAACATAAACCCCTCCATGTAGACTATATGTCCATCAGGGAACATAAACCATGTAGACTATATGTCCATCATGGAACATAAACCATGTAGACTATATGTCCATCAGGGAACATAAACCATGTAGACTATATGTCCATCAGGCAACATAAACCATGTAGACTATATGTCCATCAGGGAACATAAACCATGTAGACTATATGTCCATCAGGGAACATAAACCATGTAGACTATATGTCCATCAGGGAACATAAACCCCTCCATGTAGACTATATGTCCATCATGGAACATAAACCCCTCCATGTAGACTATATGTCCATCAGGGAACATAAACCATGTAGACTATATGTCCATCAGGGAACATAAACCATGTAGACTATATGTCCATCAGGGAACATAAACCATGTAGACTATATGTCCATAGGCTACTCCATTCAGCTAGTATCCCTACCTGCAGTGTATAGGCTACTCCATTCAGCTAGTATCCCTACCTGCAGTGTATAGGCTACTCCATTCAGCTAGTATCCCTACCCACAGTGTATAGGCTACTCCATTCAGCTAGTATACCCTACCTGTAGTGTATAGGCTACTCCATTCAGCTAGTATACCCTACCTGTAGTGTATAGGCTACTCCATTCAGCTAGTATACCCTACCTGCAGTGTACAGGCTACATCCCCATTTCCAAAGAGAGCCGTTGTCTAGTTACCAAAGACGAGCTCCTCCAAACATATTCAAATGATTCCGTCCAATAAGGCCATATCAACGGTAGTCCTCGGCTGAGCAAGGCAGTTAACACACTGTTCCCCTGAACAAGGCAGTTAACCCACCGTTCCACTGAACGAGGCAGTAACCCACTGTTCCCCTGAACGAGGCAGTAACCCACTGTTCCCCTGAACAAGGCAGTTAACCCACCGTTCCCCTGAACGAGGCAGTAACCCACTGTTCCCCTGAACAAGGCAGTAACCCACTGTTCCCCTGAACAAGGCAGTAACCCACTGTTCCCCTGAACGAGGCAGTTAACCCACTGTTCCCCTGAACAAGGCAGTTAACCCACTGTTCCCCTGAACAAGGCAGTTAACCCACCGTTCCCCTGAACGAGGCAGTTAACCCACTGTTCCCCTGAACGAGGCAGTTAACCCACTGTTCCCCTGAACAAGGCAGTTAACCCACTGTTCCCCTGAACGAGGCAGTTAACCCACTGTTCCCCTGAACAAGGCAGTAACCCACTGTTCCCCTGAACGAGGCAGTTAACCCACTGTTCCCTGAACAGGCAGTTAACCCACTGTTCCCCTGAACGAAGGCAGTTAACCCACTGTTCCCCTGAACGAGGCAGTTAACCCACTGTTCCCCTGAACGAGGCAGTTAACCCACTGTTCCCCTGAACGAGGCAGTTAACCCACTGTTCCCCTGAACGAGGCAGTTAACCCACTGTTCCCCTGAACGAGGCAGTTAACCCACTGTTCCCCTGAACGAGGCAGTTAACCCACTGTTCCCTGAACAAGGCAGTTAACCCACTACCCCTGAACGAGGCAGTTAACCCACCGTTCCCCTGACTCCAGTTAACCCAGCTGTTCCCTGAGCTGGCAGTTAACCCACTGTTCCCCATTCAGCTAGTTAACCCCCTGACTTAACCCACTGTTCCCCTGAACGAGGCAGTTAACCCACTGTTCCCCTGAACGAGGCAGTTAACCCACTGTTCCCCTGAACGAGGCAGTTAACCCACTGTTCCCCTGAACGAGGCAGTTAACCCACTGTTCCCCTGAACGAGGCAGTTAACCCACTGTTCCACTGAATGAGGCAGTTAACCCACTGTTCCCCTGAACGAGGCAGTTAACCCACTGTTCCCCTGAACGAGGCAGTTAACCCACTGTTCCCCTGAACGAGGCAGTTAACCCACTGTTCCCCTGAACGAGGCAGTTAACCCACTATTCCTCTGAACGAGGCAGTTAACCCACTGTTCCCCTGAACGAGGCAGTTAACCCCACTGTTCCCTTGAACGAGGCAGTTAACCCACTGTTCCCCTGAACAAGGCAGTTAACCCACTGTTCCCCTGAACGAGGCAGTTAACCCACTGTTCCCCTGAACGAGGCAGTTAACCCACTGTTCCCCTGAACGAGGCAGTTAACCCACTGTTCCCCTGAACGAGGCAGTTAACCCACTGTTCCCCTGAACGAGGCAGTTAACCCACTGTTCCCCTGAACAAGGCAGTTAACCCCACTGTTCCCCTGAGTAAGGCAGTTAACCCACTGTTCCCCTGAACGAGGCAGTTAACCCACTGTTCCCCTGAACGAGGCAGTTAACCCCACTGTTCCCCTGAGCAAGGCAGTTAACCCACTGTTCCCTGGGCGCTGAAGACGTGGATGTTGATTAAAGGCAGCCCCCCTCACCTCTCTGATTCAGAGAGGGGTTGGGTTAAACGTGGAAGACACACCTCTCTGAATGAGAGGGGTTGGGTTAAACGTGGAAGACACACCTCTCTGATTCAGAGGGGTTGGGTTAAACGTGGAAGACACACCTCTCTGATTCAGAGGGGTTGGGTTAAACGTGGAAGACACACCTCTCTGATTCAGAGGGGTTGGGTTAAACGTGGAAGACACACCTCTCTGATTCAGAGGGGTTGGGTTAAACGTGGAAGACACACCTCTCTGATTCAGAGGGGTTGGGTTAAACGTGGAAGACACACCTCTCTGATTCAGAGGGGTTGGGTTAAATGCAGAAGACACACCTCTCTGATTCAGAGGGGTTGGGTTAAAAGTGGAAGACACACCTCTCTGATTCAGAGGGGTTGGGTTAAAAGTGGAAGACACACCTCTCTGATTCAGAGGGGTTGGGTTAAAAGTGGAAGACACACCTCTCTGATTCAGAGAGGTTGGGTTAAACGTGGAAGACACATCTCTCTGATTCAGAGGGGTTGGGTTAAACGTGGAAGACACACCTCTCTGATTCAGAGGGGTTGGGTTAAACGTGGAAGACACACCTCTCTGATTCAGAGGGGTTGGGTTAAATGCAGAAGACACATTTCAGTTGAATACATTCAGTTGGACAACTGATTAGGTACCCCCTTTTCGCACAACCACCAGCTATTGCGCTCATTATTCCAGCAGTGAAAATAGCAAAAATATTTCAGACACACCCCCGGACCTATAACCCTACAGCCAGCGCTAAGATAGGTTTGTAAAAAAATGCCCTTTGAGTGACAGGCAAAAGCGCTTGAAAGAAAATCAGTCATTTCAACATTTGAAGTGATCGTGACTAGTTAACAGACACAAAGTCATAATTATGGCTAAACCCCACCCATTTATTCAATTTATCTTTGTTAAACTCTTATTTTCACCAAACCATAACCTTATACCGAACCCTAAAGTAAGACCAAAAAGCAATTGTTGCGAATGTTGACTTTGTGGCTGTGTTATCTAGTGGAAACCACTTGAAGCCCTCTCTCCCTTGGATTTACGTGCAGAATAATACGAGATGCTCTGAGACCAGGTTGCTCTCTATCTCCAAAGGACAATTAATGAAATAAGGCTATTAACGCTACACGGTTACTACTATTATATACGTTATCAGGACACTTTACAGGCAAATGGCAGATTAATACGTGAGAATTTCCTCTGGCACGAAGATTCAGACTACACACCAATATTGTAGTCATTAGCATTACAACACCAATATGATGGTTCTGTGTTAGACAGGACAGACTTGCTTTTGGGACAGATCTAAAAAGACAGCTATCATTACCTGTGCTGATAATATCCCAGACACGGCATGGGACCTATAAATTACTATCCAGCTGTCTAACTTTCCAGCCGTCTGTCTAGCTCATGTAGGTTCAAGTAGATGCTCATCTTTCTCAAACCACAACCTGAAAGTTTCAAATGTTACCAAGTAGTTCGTCTACATTTGTAAAATGTATAATTATGGAAAGGAAGAATGAGGAGATGTATCTTAGCAAGTACCACATCACTGCCCCGATGACTTTTGTTTTACCCTAACGGAAAATGCTTGAACTTACCGGTTACAACGTGTCCAGCCTCGGAAGTTTTATAACGGGTTTAGATGGTTCCAGGGATAGACTTCTATACTAAATGTTATTTTCTCTAATGTTTTCAAACGTTGAGAAAATAAAAATTGAAATGGTTTCGTCTTGATGCACCTTATTAGAAGCGTTCAGTGTGCGGGGCTTGGACCTCCTAACCAATTGACGTTCATCCCGTCTGTCTGTACATTGCCAGCTGTACAGCCCTCAGAGAGAGAGAGAGAGAGGGGAGGGAGGGAGAGCTGGAGCTGATTCGTCGATTTGTTGCACGACTTTAAAAGGGGGCGGATTTCCCTGAAGACACTGCCCCTTTCATGGATGATTTTGTAAGAGATTTTCCACTTTCATAACGCTTTTATAACATCAATAAAAATGTTCACAATAATTCATATTGATGTCTTTCTATTTCCAAGAAGATATAGAGAAAAATCTGACTTTCATTACCATTATTTAGGTTATGACAGCTTTCTAAAAACATTTTTCCTCGGATTTAATTTGGCTATCTTTCAATTGAAAACACGTGGATTTCCATTACAGAATTTGCAACAAGTAAAAGTAGGCTGTTTAAGCACCACCTGACATTAAAATCATTTATTTTCCATACCAAATAAATCTATTACAAACACTGTAATTAAAAAAAGCACAAACGGTTCTATGCACATTGTACATGTTATGTCACCAAAAGATGGAAACCCTGGTTTAGGGAGTAAAAGATGGGTCTGATTTTAAAGTTGCCAATGATTTCAAGTCTGCATGTAGGCAGCAGCCACTCTGTGTTAGTGGTTGCTGTTTATCAGTCTGATGGCCTTGAGATAGAAGGTGTTCTTCAGTCTCTCGGTCCCAGCTTTGATGCACCTGTACTGACCTCGCCTTCTGGATGATAGCGGGGTGAACAGGCAGTGGCTCGGGTGGTTGTTGTCCTTGATGATCTTTTTGGCCTTCCTGTGACATGGGGTGCTGTAGGTGTCCTGGAAGGCAGGTAGTTTGCCCCCGGTGATACGTTGTGCAGACCTCACTATCCTCTGGAGAGCCTTGCAGTTGTAGACGGTGCAGTTGCCTGTACCAGGCGGTGATACAGCCCGACAGGATCCTCTCAATTGTGCATCTGTACTGACCTTGTCTGTGAGTGTTTTAGGTGACAAGCCACATTTCTTCAGCCTCCTGATGTTGAAGAGGCACTGTTGCCTTCTCCACTGCTGCCCCGTTGATGTGGATGGGGGTGGGGGGGGGGGGTTATAGCCCAGAAATAGCCCAGACAGTTATAGCCCAGAAATTCGTGTAAAAGTCATAGTGTGGTGTGGATGCCAGTGGGCAGCTGCCAGAGGAGAGAGATAGACATTTGTGCAGCAGGTAAAATAATGATATACTACAGACAAACTAGATAACCAGCCAAAATACACACATTATTTTGAATTGGCTATCTTGCTAGTTAACTATTAAGCTATTAGCATGCATTAATGTTAAAGTCTTATGCAGGGCCGGATTAAGATGTATTTTTATTTTTTTTACTACTCAAGGTGATGGCTATCTCAAGATGAGATACTTTGAAAAACAGTTCTGCTGTTCGGCAACAACAACAAAAAATGGGTGTTGTTGCCAATTGTTTATATTGGTGCCACACACAGACTAGTCTTCTCTTTTCAGCAGTATTTTGAATTGGCTATTTTGCTAGTTAACTATTAAGCTATTAGCATGCATTAATGTTAAAGTCATATGCAGTGTGTTGGGTGTTGTTGAGAATTGTTTATACTAGTCTTCTCTTTTCAGCAGTAGGCATTTACTTTCCAAACTGTTACTTTGTTCCCACAAAATAAAGGAAACACTTGAGTAAATAAGTGATACAAAGTATATGCTGTGTGGTGGGGTGCGTTTCCCTGGCATGGTTTAGGTCCACTAGTAGAATCTATGCCACGGAGCATTGAAGTTGTTCTGGAAGCCCAATAATAATAATAATTAATAAGACACTTTGTTGGTGTTTCCTTTATTTTGGTAGTTACGTGCGTGCTTGTGAGAACATTTTAATACACTGTTATTTTGTTAAACTATTGATCCTCTGTCGCAAAATGTAGCTCTCTGGTATATTTTGAACATTGAGATCCTGGTATGTAGCCTGTAGAAAGACAGACAATCCTATAAAGACATGCTTTTAATAAATGTCACTTTAATAATGTTTACATATCTTGCATTACTCATCTCATATGTATATACTGTATTTTATACTATCTATTGCATCTTGCCTATGATGCTCAGTCATCACTCATCCATATATTTATATGTACATATTCTCATTCACCCCTTTAGATTTTTGTGTATTAGGTAGTTGTTGTGGAATTGTTAGATTACTTGTTACATATTACTGCAAGGTCGGAACGAGAAGCACAAGCATTTCGCTACACTCGCATTAACATCTGCTAACCATGTGTATGTGACCAATAACATCTGATTTTTCATAAATGTGCTCGCTTTGATCTGAAAATCCGCCTGTCAACGCCTCCAATAATTCTAGTCAGATGCGCTCAACACATCGCATCTGGAGGACTCTTTGTTCTAATACCAGAGTGATGGTGAAGTGCATGAAGATATGACGTCATCGTTGAGCGCTGCCCACAGAGTGGGTAAACTACGGCCGAAATAAAGTCAAACTGTATCTAACGGTACAAGTGCATAAAGACGTTCAGATATGACGTCATCGTTGAGCACTGCGCACAGAGTGGGTAAACTACGGCGTGCGACATGGTTCAATGTGCCAGTCAATCAGCACAGAGTGGGTAAACTACGGCGTGCGACATGGTTCAATGTGCCAGTCAATCAGCAGAGTCTACTGTTGAGGGGTTTTTCCTCAAATGGACTCCGTCTAGGAGCTAAAACTGGGATCATGTATACTGTACTAATGCTGATTAAAAAATAAAATAAAAAAGAGGAACGGAGAGAAATGTACAATACGGCAAACGTAGCAAACGAGGCGTTTGTGGTGAGGACAGGGGGGCAAGCGACTCTGGATAAGCTGCTGATGGTGGCAGAGAGACACTTCTCTGTCTGGATGGTTCGGTTAAAGGCTAATGCAGATTTTATCAGACTATTGGTGATGGAATTACACTCAAGTGTAAACTTCCAGTCATTTTTGGGTAGGGGGGTCTTTGGGTAGGGGGGTCTTTGGGTGAGAGCGGTCTTTGGGTAGGGTGGTCTTTGGGCAGGGGGATCTTTGGGTAGGGTGGTCTTCGGTTGAAAACGGTCTTTGGGTCTTAAGTGATAGTTTGACCTTCAGGGCTACCATAGCAATCAGTATGATTTCAGAAGCTAACAACAAAGCCCCAACTGATCCGAAGTAGCCCTGACAGAAAAATAGAAAAATACAAATGATAGTCAAGTTAACTGCAATATCGCTCACTTCTCATGACGTTTTATATACAAACTGAGCACATACTGTCCAATGAGAAATGTTGTTCTGCTCCATCTCTTTACTTTGCCTCAACGATTGACCAAGTAAGAGCTTTAACTTGTGTCTGTTACTGTGTGTTAAACCCTCTGACTTGCCTTGCCTTTTATCCAGCTCAACCGATGATCGAGTTAAAACACTTTACAAACCAAACACACTGAAAATAAACAAGGACTTCTGCAGCATTTCACACACAATCAAACTGCCGCCCCAAACGAGAGCTACTTCCCAGAGAGCAGGAAGAGCTATCTTTATCCTCCTTCCTTACTGATGATGCGCTCTTAAAGTGGCAGTTCACGGTGAAGGCTCCTTGCAGGATTTTGCCACACTGTGAACAGTTTGGATGTATGTTAAACCCTCTGCGTTGTTTGTATTATACGCCCAATAAAGAAATGATTGTGCCTGGAACTGTATTCAGACATAGCCTATTTGAAACAACTTGTTCCGTTTTTATTATTATTATTTTATTATCATTTTCTTTTCAGGTCTTGTGAACAGAATTTTACATATTGGCTACGTTTGGCATATGTCCATGTCCAGACTGTAATTTAGAGCAGGTTGAATGCTATAGTCTGTTTAATAATGTATTTCCACACTGAAGTAGTGCAATTAAAACAATGTGGAATATAAACATGTTCTATATATTCAGCAAACATGGGACAGGCTATTTAACAAACTAGGCCACTATCATTTGAAATGGAGTTGATGTCAATGCAATATAGAAAAGACCGTAAATACACAACTTGAAGCAACAGCATTTTTTTGAGCATGGAGCACGTTTTAATTGGCCAATGAGAGGCCAACTCTCGACACATCCACAACTTGTTCATTCATCAAAACTCAGCCCTTTCGCGCAGCCACCAACTACTGCGCCCATAATTATGGTTCTGAAAATATCACAAATATTTCTGACATATCCCCAAACCTATAACACCAGCACTAAGATTTACTATTGCATTAGGATTGTTAAAACTGAATAGAGAGCCTCCCGGGTGGCGCAGTGGTCTAGGGCACTGCCTCACAGTTCCAGCTGTGCCACCATTGACTCTGGGTTCGAGCCCAGGCTTTGTCGCAGCCGGCCGCATCTGTGGGGCGACGCACAATTCGTCGTCCGGGTTAGGGAGGGTTTGGCCGGATATCTTTTTCTCATCGCGGCGGGCCGGGCGCAGTGCACGGTGTTTCCTCCGACACATTGGTGCTTCCCGGGTTGGACGCGCAACCTGTTATGGCTGCTGCGAATTTTCGAAACTTTGTTAAAAATGGCGCAACATTTCAACGTCCTGCTACTCATGCCAGGAATATAGTATATGCATATGATTAGTATGTGTGCATAGAAAACACTCTGAAGTTTCTAGAACTGGTTCAATGGTGTCTGTGACTATAACAGAACGAGTTCCGTGGTCAAAATCGCAAGAAAACCTGATCACAAAATCGACGAAGGAAAAATACATCCGCCAGTCTCTGTATTGTCTATTGCACGCAATAATAGATGGGACTGGGCTTGCAGTTCCTACAGCTTCCACACGATGTTGCCAGTGTTGTGATTTCCAGGCCACTTTATCCTTGGTCAGATGACTTATAGGCACATCCTGTCTTCAAGTCCACAGCTGGAAAAAAATGGAGGAGGGAAAGTGGACTTCGTTTTCCAAACTTGTTGCTATTGAATACAGATCGCTCCGTGATCAATTTGATAGTTTATTAACGTTTATTAATACCTAAAGTTGGATTACAGAGGTAGTTTGAAGTGTTTTGTCAAAGTTTATAGGCAACTTTTTTAATTTTAAAAAATGACGTTGCGTTGGGAAACGTGACTTGTTTCCTGGATTTCACGGTGTTCATAAATGGACATTTTGGGTATATATGGACTGATTTAATTGAAAAAAAGACCCAATTGTGATGTTTATGGGACATATAGGAGTGCCAACAAAGAAGATCGTCAAAGATAATGAATGTTTTATATTTTATTTCTGCCTTTTGGGTAGCGCCGGCTACGCTAATTTCTTTGTTTACGTTCCCTTCGTGTGTTTCTGGGGCTGCATGCTATCAGATAATAGCTTATCATGCTTTCGCTGAAAAGCATTTTACAAATCTGACATGTTGGCTAGATTCACAACGAGTGTGGCTTTAATTGAGTACCTTGCATGTGAGTTTTAATGAAAGTTTGAGTTGTATCGAGTACTATTAGTTGGCACTCTGGAATTTCCGCTGATTTGGTTCCTGTACAGGTACAACAGTCGTAATTAAGAAGCAACGTGACTTGGTTGGGTTGTGTTTTGGAGGACGTGTGGCTTTCGACATTCGTC
The DNA here is from genome assembly GCF_036934945.1 of Oncorhynchus masou masou. Lineage (NCBI taxonomy): Eukaryota > Metazoa > Chordata > Actinopteri > Salmoniformes > Salmonidae > Oncorhynchus > Oncorhynchus masou. Next base: position 55,106,962 of record NC_088232.1, read on the forward strand.
TCTCCTGAGCCCGTACGGGAGTTGCAGCGATGAGACAAGATAGTAACTAATAACAATTGGGGAGAATAGGGGGTAACATTTTTATTTAAAAAAATGAATAGAGCAGACATATTGTCAAAGGGAAATGTGAACCGATATAGGGCTAGACCTTCAACTTTAGGCTCAGGGACTGACTGAATACCTTACCTTGGGCCTTGGGACCAGTACCTTGCGCTGTTAGACCAGTAGATACTCTTACCTTGGGCCCCTGGACCAGTAGATAGTCTTACCTTGGGCCCCGGGACCAGTAGATAGTCCTACCTTGGGCCCCGGGACCAGTAGATAGTCCTACCTTGGGCCCCTGGACCAGTAGATAGTCCTACCTTGGGCCCCTGGACCAGTAGATAGTCCTACCTTGGGCCCCTGGACCAGTAGATAGACCAGTGGATAGTCTTACCTTGGGCCCCTGGACCAGTAGATAGTCTTACCTTGGGCCCTGGGACCAGTCGATAGACCAGTAGATAGTCCTACCTTGGGCCCTGGGACCAGTCGATAGACCAGTTCAGTTTACCTAGGCTTCTGATACTTCCTGGGTTCAGCATTCAATATGTCTTTTGTTTGCTGAACCCAGGACGTACTTAGTAGCCTAGTCAAACTGATAATTGACTGGCAACATAATTACCTGCTTAGTTCGACACTGAAGGAGATGACACATCATTTGTTGTGAAATTTGATTTCATTAGAAAAGCTGAAAAGATATTTTCCTAAGATAGAAAGTAATTTGAGCTAAAAAGTCAGTGATCAGGTGATTTGTAACATTGGAGTCGACCAAACACCACCCTGAACAGCCAAACACCACCCTGGACAGCCAAACACCACCCTGCACAGCCAAACACCACCCTTTTTTTATTTAACCTTTATTTATACAGGTTTTCCTCCAATAGCAGCAGGGGGAACAACGTTTCAGACAAAACAACTTACATACACTAACACAACATTAAACAAAACTATAAACACACATACAGTACAACAATTATATATTACGTTAAAAACACAAACGTCTTGACTAAAAACAGCTGGCCTAAAAACAATTACACTCTTCTGTGATATATACATCGATAAGGTGTTTAAACTCCACCAACGAAACTAGATCATCAAATTGTACAATGTTCAGGAGAGAATTTCAAGACCACTGAGCTGAGTAACTAAAACCAATTTCTACCATGACCTGTTCTAATTTTTGGTACTGTTAGAAGCAAATCAGAATGGGACCGCAAATGATAATTATTTACTGATCTGATTAAAAAAGAACAGAGATAGAACAGGGTAGTGGCTGAGGCCTGCATATATATCACATCACTAAAATCTAAAACCGCCAGTAATGTACATCATACCAGCTCCTTCCTGGCCTCCAGAGAACAACAAGTCTTATGCCGGTAATTAAAACCTATTTTCAGCTTGAGCTTCCTTATCAAGTTCTCTACATGCACAGTGAAGCTCAGCTTATCATCAACCCACACACCCAAATATTTGTACACTTGAACTTGCTCTATAGTATGTCCAGCCAATGTAGCAATGACATGATTAGTTACATGCCTGGCATTTGAAAATATCATACATTTTGTTTAACCCAAATTTAGAATCAGCTTTAAATCATACAGATTATGTTGTATGATGTTAAATGCTCTTTGGGCATTTTCAAAAGCCAAATATAAACTAAACTACTACCACTTGAATAAAGAACAGTATCATCTGCATAAAAATGAACATCCGCTGTTTCAATAAGATCCCCAATGTTGTTGATGTACAAAATAAACAACAGTGGGCCCAAGATAGAACCTTGTGGAACACCTTAGCACACTTCTATGGACTCAGATTTACAATCATCTGCCATTACACAATGTGTACGATTTGATAGGTAATTTATAAACCAATCTAGAGCATGACCAGTAATTCCACAACATTTTAACCTTTGCACTAGCACAGCATGGTCCACGGTGTCAAAAGCCTTCGACAAATCAATAAAAACAGACACACAATGTAACTTCTTATCAAGAGCACATTGGATGTAATTTAAAACCTTCCATGTAGCTGAAACAGTGCTGTGGCCAGACATAAAACCTGATTGCATTCCATTTAAGATGTTGTTTTCTTGGAAGTAGACCTTTAGCTACCTACTAACTGGACAGCCAGGCACCACCCTGGACAGCCAGGCGCCACCCTGGACAGCCAGGCGCCACCCTGGACAGCCAATCGCCACCCTGGACAGCCAATCGCCACCCTGGACACCCAATCGCCACACTGGACAGCCAAGCACCAAACTTTTGTGTGTCCAAACTTTTGACTGGTACTGTACATCATGTCCCCAAAACTAGAAGACAGAAATACATCATGTTCCCATAACTAGAAGTCAAACATGCAGATGTGTTTAACTGGTATGAGTTCTTAGATAAGAAGTGGAAGCTATGTATGTATAGGATGGAAGGACAGGATGCTACTTGAAATGATTAAAGTCTGATTCATTCAAGTCTTTAGTGAGAGAGGAAACATTGATGTTTGTAAACCCTCATGGAATTAGAATGTTTTGGTTTAACCAGGAAAGGTCTTTGAAGTTCGAAACCTCGTTTGCAACCTGGCAACATGTTCTGGGGTGTATTTACAAGGAACCAAACAGAAGCAAATGGGCTGAAACTGGGAGGGACCTACCTCAAATTTTACAATAACAAACTCTTGTTTCTGTTGCAAAACTGTTTCTACTGTGTGCACTAATGAATACACTCCTGGTACTGCTAACTGTTTACCTGGAGGCCACAGGCCAGCGGGGGACGCCGGCGCGTTCGTAGTCCCCTTCGTAGATGTCCCATACTAGCTTGTCCACCCCGTGCTCTTCCCCTGCCATCTCCAGCAGCCATTCAGCAGACAGCTCCAGGAGCGTTCCTCCACCCAGAATGCACGGGGGCACACAGGACACTGATATAACCTCTTATAACTGAGCCATGCTGTAATATTAAGTAGCTAGGTCAGAACCCACAGGACACTGTTATAACCTCTGGACAGGACACTAGTCTATCTCCTGTTTCTGTAGTGAGACAGCTTGATGTACAGGACACCCCCTGGACAGGACACTAGTCTATCTCCTGCTACTGTAGTGGGGCAGCTTGATGTACCAGGACACCCCCTGGACAGGACAATACAATCTCCTGTAGACCTGGACAACATACCTGATTCAACTCATTGAGCGCTTGATGATTAGTTGAACCAGGTGCGTTTGTTCGGGTCAGCAACAACGTGTGCTGTTTGGGGTCCAGAGGGACTGGAGTTGGCCTGTCGGGGGTCCAGGAGGACTGGAGTTGGCCTGTCGGGGGTCCAGGAGGACTGGAGTTGGCCTGTCGGGGGTCCAGGAGGACTGGAGTTGGCCTGTCGGGGGTCCAGGAGGACTGGAGTTGGCCTGTCGGGGGTCCAGGAGGACTGGAGTTGGCCTGTCGGGGGTCCAGGAGGACTGGAGTTGGGCAGTTGGGTGTCCTGGAGGACTGGAGTTGGGTGTCCTGGAGGTGTGGAGTTGGAATGTCGGGGGTACTGGAGGTGTGGAGTTGGAATGTCGGGGGTACTGGAGGTGTGGAGTTGGAATGTCGGGGGTACTGGAGGTGTGGAGTTGGAATGTCGGGGGTACTGGAGGTGTGGAGTTGGAATGTCGGGGGTACTGGAGGTGTGGAGTTGGAATGTCGGGGGTACTGGAGGTGTGGAGTTGGAATGTCGGGGGTACTGGAGGTGTGGAGTTGGAATGTCGGGGGTACTGGAGTTGGGAACCACTGCTCTACAGGAACTCCCTCTATGTTTGACAGACAGTAGCACCATGTTTAAGAGAACACCCACCCCTCTGAATATGAGATGCCCTCCCCTAGTGAAACAGGCTCCAGGGTGAAGTTTCCCTAAGTACAGATCTAGGATCAGTTTACACTCCCCAATCCTACATTTAACCAGTGGGGGAAAATACAAATCTAACTTGAGATCAGCGTCTAGGGGCAACACCCTATAGCAGTGGAACAGTTCCCTGTCTCCTCCTGCCTCTAAGCACACAGCACAGAGGCCCATTATACCAGACAGGGACTGAGCAGTCATGTGCCAGACTCAATCAAAGAGTCTCTTTCAGGGCAGGCAGGCAGGCAGGCAGACAGGGAACCCACCAGGGACAACAAACAGAGAAGAGGGGAGTAGCAGAGCAACCTTAGCCTGGGTTACCAGTCTGTTTAGCTAGCATTCCACTCCTCGTCATGATAGAGTGAGTACTAGAAGTGGAATGTTAGCACAAAACGGGTTCTGGACATCAGGCTAGAGCAAGAACCAGTCAATGAACATGTAGAGATAAACATCTGACAGGGAAGTGCTTTTGTTTTCATGACCTACATGCTAACAACCCTCTTAGCTGACAAAACAGGAGTATTATATATGTTTTATCTCAAAGTAAATATCTTTGGTATGACAATGAGTGGTTCAGGAAACAGAGGACAGTGACCATCTGAGTAACCCAACACTAACCCTACCTAGTCCTTACCTGGTCCCAGTAACTACTAACCCTACCTAGTCCTTACCTGGTCCCAGTAACTACTAACCCTACCTATTCCTTACCTGGTCCCAGTAACTACTAACCCTACCTAGTCCTTACCTGGTCCCAGTAACTACTAACCCTACCTAGTCCTTACCTGGTCCCAGTAACTACTAAATACTAACCCTACCTAGTCCTTACCTGGTCCCAGTAACTACTAACCCTACCTAGTCCTTACCTGGTCCCAGTAACTACTAAATACTAACCCTACCTAGTCCTTACCTGGTCCCAGTAACTACTAACCCTACCTAGTCCTTACCTGGTCCCAGTAACTACTAAATACTAACCCTACCTAGTCCTTACCTGGTCCCAGTAACTACTAACCCCTACCTAGTTCTTACCTGGTCCCAGTAACTACTAAATACCCCTACCTAGTCCTTACCTGGTCCCAGTAACTACTAACCCTACCTAGTTCTTACCTGGTCCCAGTAACTACTAACCCTACCTAGTCCTTACCTGGTCCCAGTAACTACTACTAAACCTGGTCCCAGTAACTAAATACCCTAACTAGTCCTTACCTGGTCCCAGTAACTACTAACCCTACCTAGTCCTTACCTGGTCCCAGTAACTACTAACTACTAACCCTACCTAGTCCTTACCTGGTCCCAGTAACTACTAAATACTAACCCTACCTAGTCCTTACCTGGTCCTTACCTGGTCCCAGTAACTACTAACCCTACCTAGTCCTTACCTGGTCCCAGTAACTACTAAATACTAACCCTACCTAGTCCTTACCTGGTCCCAGTAACTACTAAATACTAACCCTACCTAGTCCTTACCTGGTCCCAGTAACTACTAAATACTAACCCTACCTAGTCCTTACCTGGTCCCAGTAACTACTAAATACTAACCCTACCTAGTCCTTACCTGGTCCCAGTAACTACTAACCCTACCTAGTCCTTACCTGGTCCCGGTAACCCTACCTAGTCCTTACCTGGTCCCAGTAACTACTAACCCTACCTAGTCCTTACCTGGTCCCAGTAACTACTAACCCTACCTAGTCCTTACCTGGTCCCAGTAACTACTAACTCTACCTAGTCCTTACCTGGTCCCAGTAACTACTAACTACTAAACCTACCTAGTCCTTACCTGGTCCCAGTAACTACTAACCCTACCTAGTCCTTACCTGGTCCCAGTAACTACTAACCCTACCTAGTCCTTACCTGGTCCCAGTAACTACTAAACCTACCTAGTCCTTACCTGGTCCCGGTAACTACTAACTACTAACCCTACCTAGTCCTTACCTGGTCCCGGTAACTACTAACCCTACCTAGTCCTTACCTGGTCCCAGTAACTACTAACTACTAACCCTACCTAGTCCTTACCTGGTCCCGGTAACTACTAACCCTACCTAGTCCTTACCTGGTCCCGGTAACTACTAACCCTACCTAGTCCTTACCTGGTCCCAGTAACTACTAACTACTAACCCTACCTAGTCCTTACCTGGTCCCAGTAACTACTAACTACTAACCCTACCTAGTCCTTACCTGGTCCCGGTAATTACTAACCCTACCTACATTACCTGGTCCCAGTAACTACTAACTACTAACACTACCTAGTCCTTACCTGGTCCTAGTAACTATTAACAGCTAACCCTACATGAACCTTACTTGGTCCCAGTAACCCATCATAGGAGAGGACAGGAGGTCAGCCACCTGAGAGGCCAGGAGGCCAGCCACCTGAGAGGAGAGGCCAGCCACCTGAGAGGAGAGGCCAGGAGGCCAGCCACCTGAGAGGAGAGGCCAGGAGGCCAGCCACCCGAGAGGAGAGGCCAGGAGGCCAGCCACCCGAGAGGAACTACAGCCACCAGAGAGGAGAGGCCAGGAGGCCAGCCACCTGGAGAGAGAGGAGGCCAGCCACCTGAGAGGAGAGGAGGCCAGCCACCTGAGAGGAGAGGAGGCCAGCCACCTGAGAGGAGAGGAGGTCCAGCCACCTGAGAGGAACCCTAGGCCAGCCACCTGAGAGGAGGCCAACCACCTGAGAGGTCCCAGAGGAGAGGAGGCCAGCCACCTGAGAGGAGGCCAGCCACCTGAGAGGAGAGGAGAGGAGGCCAGCCACCTGAGAGGAGAGGAGGCCAGCCACCTGAGAGGAGAGGAGGCCAGCCACCTGAGAGGAGAGGAGAGGAGGCCAGCCACCTGAGAGGAGAGGAGAGGAGGCCAGCCACCTGAGAGGAGAGGAGAGGAGGCCAGCCACCTGAGAGGAGAGGAGGCCAGCCACCTGAGAGGAGAGGAGAGGAGGCCAGCCACCTGAGAGGAGAGGACAGGAGGCCAGTCACCTGAGAGGAGAGGAGAGGAGGCCAGCCACCTGAGAGGAGAGGAGAGGAGGCCAGCCACCTGAGAGGAGAGGAGGCCAGCCACCTGAGAGGAGAGGAGGCCAGTCACCTGAGAGGAGAGGAGGCCAGACACCTGAGAGGAGAGGACAGGAGGCCAGTCACCTGAGAGGAGAGGACAGGAGGCCAGTCACCTGAGAGGAGAGGACAGGAGGCCAGTCACCTGAGAGGAGAGGACAGGAGGCCAGTCACCTGAGAGGAGAGGACAGGAGGCCAGTCACCTGAGAGGAGAGGACAGGAGGCCAGTCACCTGAGAGGAGAGGACAGGAGGCCAGTCACCTGAGAGGAGAGGACAGGAGGCCAGCCACCTGAGAGGAGAGGACAGGAGGCCAGCCACCTGAGAGGACAGGAGGCCAGCCACCTGAGAGGACTAGGAGGCCAGCCACCTGAGAGGACTAGGAGGCCAGCCACCTGAGAGGACTAGGAGGCCAGCCACCTGAGAGGACTAGGAGGCCAGCCACCTGAGAGGACAGCCACCTGAGAGGACTAGGAGGCCAGCCACCTGAGAGGAGAGGAGGCCAGCCATCTGAGAGGTCCCAGAGGACAGGAGATCAGCCACCTGAGAGGACTAGGAGGCCAGCCACCTGAGAGGACAGGAGGCCAGCCACCTGAGAGGACAGGAGGCCAGCCACCTGAGAGGACAGGAGGCCAGCCACCTGAGAGGACAGGAGGCCAGCCACCTGAGAGGAGTAATGACAAAGAAAAAATGTTTTTTCCCAGAAAAGCTACAAAAAAAACTGAAATACCACATTTCCATCAGTATTCAGACCCTTTAGTCAGTACTTTGTTGAAGCACCTTTGGTCCCAGTGATTACAGCCTCAAGTCTTCTTGGGGATGATGTTACAAACTTGGCACGACTGTATTTGGGGAGTTTCTCCCATTCTTCCCTAAATATCCTCTCAAGCTCTGTCAAGTTGGATTGGGAACATTGCTGCACAGCTATTTTCAGGTCTCTCCAGATATGTTCGATCAGGTTCAACTTCGGGCTCCGCTGGGCCACTCAAGGACATTCAAAGACTTGTCCTGAAGCCACTACTGCATTGTCTTGGCTGTGTGCTCAAGGTCATTGTCCTGGTCGTTGTCTTGTTGGAAGGTGAACGTTCACACCAGTCTGAGGTCCTGAGTCCTCTGGAGCAGGTTTTCATCAAAGATCAAGGATCTCTCTGTATTTTGCTCTATTCATGTTTCCCTCGATCCTGACAAGTCTCCAGTCCCTGCTGCTGAAAAACATCCCCACAGAATGATGCTGCCACCTGGTCCATGCTTCACCATAGGGATGGTGCCAGGTTTCCCTCCAGACGTGACGCTTGAGATTCAGGCCAAAGAGTTCAATCTTGGTTCCATCAGACCAGAACATCTTGTTTCTCATGGTCTGAGAGTCTTTAAGTCCTTTTGACAAACTCCTAACCCTACGGGTTGTCATGTGCCTTTTACTGAGGAGTGGCTACTAACCCTACTGGCCACTCTACCATAAAGGCCTGGTTTCCTGGTCCCAGTAACTGCTGAGATGGTTGTCTTTCTGGAAGGTTCTCCCATCTCCACAGAGGAACTCTGGAGCTCCTGTCAAGAGTGGCCATTGGGTTCTTGGTCACCTCCCTGACCAAGGCCCTTCTCCCCCATTGCTCAGTTTGGACCCAGGGTGGCCAACTCTAGGAAGAGTCTTGGTGGTTCTAAACTTCTTCCATTTAAGAATGATGGAGGCCACTGTTTTCTTGGGGACCTTCAATGCTGAAGAAATGTTTTGGTACCCCATCCCCAGATCTCTGCCACCTGACACAATCCTGTCTCTGAGCTCTACGGACAATTCCTTCAACCTCATGGCTTGGTTTTTGCTCTGACATGCACTGTGAACTGGGGACCTTATATAGATAGGTGTGTGGCATGGGGCAGAGACAAAAGGACTGCGCTGTTTTATAGTTAATAGCATGCTATTCTACACATTTTGCAATGAGGCTGAGAGAATTTAGAAAAAATTTTTTTAGCAAATGTCCTGTAATTCTCAACATTTTTGCTATGGCTTATGACCTGTTCATATGCTTTCTGGGGATGATGTTGGAGACCTCCAGGGGTTTGGGGGGTTTCTCCCATTGGAAACCTCCAGGGGTTGGGGGGAGGGGATTGGAGATTTTCAGGTCTCTCCAGATATGTTTGGGGGTTCAACTTCGGGCTTGGAGACCTCCAGGGGTTTGGGGGGGTTGGAGACCTCCAGGGGTTTGGGGGGTGCTTGGTCACCTCCAGGGGTTTGGGGGAGGGGGATTGGAGACCTCCAGGGGTTTGGGGGGGGATTGGAGACCTCCAGGGGTTTGGGGGGGATTGTCCTGGTCGTTGTCTTGTTGGAAGGTGAACGAGACCTCCAGGGGTTTGGGGGGGGGATTGAATGATGACCTCCAGGGGTTTGGGGATGGGGAGGTTTCCTCCAGGGGTTTGGGATTGGAGACCAAAGGGGGTTTGGTTCCATCAGACCAGAACATCTTGTTTCTCATGGTTTGAGGGGGGGTGCCTTTTGACAAACTCCAGGGGTTTGGAGGAGTGGCTTGGGACCTCCATAAAGGCCTGATTGGGGAGTGCTGCATTGGAGACCTTCTAGGGGTTTGGGGGAGGAACTTGGAGCCTGTCAGAGTGGCCATTGGGGGGGGATTGGTCACCTCCTGGGGCCCTTTGGGGAGGGGGATTGGAGACCTCTCTAGGGGTTTGGGGGGTTGGAAACCTCCATTTAAGAATGATGGAGGCCACTGTTTTCTTGGGACCTCCAATGCTGAAGAAGTGTTTTGGAGACCTTCCAGGGGTTTGTGCCTCGACACAATTGTCTCTGAGACTACGGACAATTCCTTCGACATCATGGCGTCTTTGCTAACATGACTGTCAATGTAAAAATATAACAGGTGTGTGCCTTTCCAAATCATGTTTAATCAATTGAATCTTACCACAGGTGGACTCCAATCAAGTTGTATAAACATCTCAAGGATGATAAATGGAAACAAGATGCACCTGATGCTCATAGCAAAGGTTCTGAATAATTATGTAAAGTATAATTTTTACATTTGCAAAAATGTCTAAAAAACTGTTTTCGCTTTGTCATTATGGTGTATTGTGTGCAAATTCATGCAGGAAAAATATTTATTCAATCAATTTTAGAATAAGGCGGTAACGTAACAAAATGTGAAAAAGGTCAAGGGGTCTGAATAGCTACAGGAAATCCACAATACTTTTGAACTATATTCCTAAATCAATACTTTGTAGAAGCACCTTTGGCAGCATCACAGCTTTTTTGGTAAGTCTCTAAGAGCTTTCCACACCTGGGTTGCGCAACATTTGCACTTAAAAAAATAAAAAAATGTATTCAAGTTCTGGCAAATTGGTTGTTGATCATTGCTCAACAACCATTTAAGTCTTGCCGTATATTTAAGACAAAACAGTAACTTAATGCAAATTAATTACTTAGAAATCATACAATATGACTTTCTGGATTTTTGTTTTAGATTCCGTCTCTCACAGTGGAAGTGTACCTATAATAAAAAATTACAGACCTTTACATGCTTTGTAAGTAGGAAAACGTGCAAAATCGTCAGTGTATCAAATACTTGTTCTCCCCACTGTTCATGGGGTACCGGTACAGAGTCAGTGTGCAGGTGTACAGGTTCGTCGAGGTACATGTCGGTAAAGTGATATATCAGCCAGTAACGTAATGACCCTTCAGTGTCTCTGTGCCAGTGGGAGGAAAGAGAGGGTGACATTTGTTCAGCAGGTATAAAATATTATCAGACAACAGACTAACTAGATAGCTTATTCAAAACATATCTTGTGGCAGTTTTTTAAACTATATCTAACTAAGACTTCATGTGGCTGTCGCCTTTCGAGCCTATATAAATCTGTACCTTCGTACCGTTGTTAAAACAGTTGCCTTGTCATAAAACATATCATAAATAACAAAATCATCTAAGTTTCTTCTTCTTCTCCGATGATGTTTAACAGCGGTTGGCATTGAATAAATGTTGCATTACCGCCACCTACTGGACTGGAGTATAACTCCCTTATACTTTGCTTGAAAAAAACTAAATAAACAAATACCCTATCACCTAACACACTACACAAAAACAAATCCTAGTCCACTATTTAAACCTATCTGGTCCTCCGGCCAACAGCCTGAGAGGATGGGACACCACCCTAGTCCACTATTTAAACCTATCTAGTCCTCCGGCCAACAGCCTGAGAGGATGGGACACCACCATATCCACTATTTAAATCTATTTAGCCCCTACCTCAGGCCAACAGCCTGAGAGGATGGGACACCACCCTACTCCACTATTTAAATCTATTTAGCCCCTACCTCAGGCCAACAGCCTGAGAGGATGGGACACCACCCTAGTCCACTATTTAAACCTATTTAGCCCCTACCTCAGGCCAACAGCCTGAGAGGATGGGACACCACCCTACTCCACTATTTAAATCTATTTAGCCCCTACCTCAGGCCAACAGCCTGAGAGGATGGGACACCACCCTACTCCACTATTTAAATCTATTTAGCCCCTACCTCAGGCCAACACCCTGAGATGATGGGACACCACCCTACTCCACTATTTAAATCTATCTGGTCCTCCGGCCAACAGCCTGAGAGGATGGGACACCACCCTACTCCACTATTTAAACCTATCTGGTCCTCCGGCCAACAGCCTGAGAGGATGGGACACCACCCTAGTCCACTATTTAAATCTATTTAGCCCTACCTCAGGCCAACAGCCTGAGAGGATGGGACACCACCCTAGTCCACTATTTAAATCTATTTAGCCCCTACCTCAGGCCAACAGCCTGAGAGGATGGGACACCACCCTAGTCCACTATTTAAATCTATTTAGCCCCTACCTCCGGCCAACAGCCTGAGAGGATGGGACACCACCCTAGTCCACTATTTAAATCTATTTAGCCCCTACCTCAGGCTAACAGCCTGAGAGGATGGGACACCACCCTAGTCCACTATTTAAACCTATTTAGCCCCTACCTCAGGCCAACAGCCTGAGAGGATGGGACACCACCCTAGTCCACTATTTAAATCTATTTAGCCCCTACCTCAGGCCAACAGCCTGAGAGGATGGGACACCACCCTAGTCCACTATTTAAATCTATTTAGCCCCTACCTCAGGCCAACAGCCTGAGAGGATGGGACACCACCCTAGTCCACTATTTAAATCTATTTAGCCCCTACCTCAGGCCAACAGCCTGAGAGGATGGGACACCACCCTAGTCCACTATTTAAATCTATTTAGCCCCTACCTCCGGCCAACAGCCTGAGAGGATGGGACACCACCCTAGTCCACTATTTAAATCTATTTAGCCCCTACCTCAGGCCAACAGCCTGAGAGGATGGGACACCACCCTAGTCCACTATTTAAACCTATCTGGTCCTCCGGCCAACAGCCTGAGAGGATGGGACACCACCCTAGTCCACTATTTAAACCTATCTGGTCCTCCGGCCAACAGTCTGAGAGGATGGGACACCACCCTAGTCCACTATTTAAACCTATCTGGTCCTCTGGCCAACAGTCTGAGAGGATGGGACACCACCCTAGTCCACTATTTAAACCTATCTAGTCCTCTGGCCAACAGCCTGAGAGGATGGGACACCACCCTAGTCCACTATTTAAACCTATCTGGTCCTCCGGCCAACAGTCTGAGAGGATGGGACACCACCCTACTCCACTATTTAAATCTATTTAGCCCCTACCTCAGGCCAACAGTCTGAGAGGATGGGACACCACCCTAGTCCACTATTTAAACCTATCTAGTCCTCTGGCCAACAGCCTGAGAGGATGGGACACCACCCTAGTCCACTATTTAAACCTATCTGGTCCTCCGGCCAACAGCCTGAGAGGATGGGACACCACCCTAGTCCACTATTTAAACCTATCTGGTCCTCCGGCCAACAGTCTGAGAGGATGGGACACCACCCTAGTCCACTATTTAAACCTATCTGGTCCTCTGGCCAACAGTCTGAGAGGATGGGACACCACCCTAGTCCACTATTTAAACCTATCTAGTCCTCTGGCCAACAGCCTGAGAGGATGGGACACCACCCTAGTCCACTATTTAAACCTATCTGGTCCTCCGGCCAACAGCCTGAGAGGATGGGACACCACCCTAGTCCACTATTTAAACCTATCTGGTCCTCCGGCCAACAGTCTGAGAGGATGGGACACCACCCTAGTCCACTATTTAAATCTATTTAGCCCCTACCTCAGGCCAACAGTCTGAGAGGATGGGACACCACCCTAGTCCACTATTTAAATCTATTTAGCCCCTACCTCCGGCCAACAGTCTGAGAGGATGGGACACCACCCTACTCCACTATTTAAATCTATTTAGCCCCTACCTCAGGCCAACAGTCTGAGAGGATGGGACACCACCCTAGTCCACTATTTAAATCTATTTAGCCCCTACCTCAGGCCAACAGCCTGAGAGGATGGGACACCACCCTAGTCCACTATTTAAATCTATCTAGTCCTCCGGCCAACAGTCTGAGAGGATGGGACACCACCCTAGTCCACTATTTAAATCTATTTAGCCCCTACCTCAGGCCAACAGCCTGAGAGGATGGGACACCACCCTAGTCCACTATTTAAACCTATCTGGTCCTCCGGCCAACAGCCTGAGAGGATGGGACACCACCCTAGTCCACTATTTAAACCTATCTGGTCCTCCGGCCAACAGCCTGAGAGGATGGGACACCACCCTAGTCCACTATTTAAATCTATTTAGCCCCTACCTCAGGCCAACAGCCTGAGAGGATGGGACACCACCCTAGTCCACTATTTAAATCTATTTAGCCCCTACCTCAGGCCAACAGCCTGAGAGGATGGGACACCACCCTAGTCCACTATTTAAATCTATTTAGCCCCTACCTCAGGCCAACAGCCTGAGAGGATGGGACACCACCCTACTCCACTATTTAAATCTATTTAGCCCCTACCTCAGGCCAACAGCCTGAGAGGATGGGACACCACCCTAGTCCACTATTTAAATCTATTTAGCCCCTACCTCAGGCCAACAGCCTGAGAGGATGGGACACCACCCTAGTCCACTATTTAAACCTATCTGGTCCTCCGGCCAACAGCCTGAGAGGATGGGACACCACCCTACTCCACTATTTAAATCTATTTAGCCCCTACCTCAGGCCAACAGCCTGAGAGGATGGGACACCACCCTACTCCACTATTTAAACCTATTTAGTCCTACCTCAGGCCAACAGTCTGAGAGGATGGGACACCACCCTACTCCACTATTTAAATCTATTTAGCCCCTACCTCAGGCCAACAGCCTGAGAGGATGGGACACCACCCTACTCCACTATTTAAATCTATTTAGCCCCTACCTCAGGCCAACAGTCTGAGAGGATGGGACACCACCCTAGTCCACTATTTAAACCTATCTGGTCCTCCGGCCAACAGCCTGAGAGGATGGGACACCACCCTAGTCCACTATTTAAACCTATCTGGTCCTCCGGCCAACAGCCTGAGAGGATGGGACACCACCCTAGTCCACTATTTAAACCTATCTGGTCCTCCGGCCAACAGTCTGAGAGGATGGGACACCACCCTAGTCCACTATTTAAACCTATCTGGTCCTCTGGCCAACAGTCTGAGAGGATGGGACACCACCCTAGTCCACTATTTAAACCTATCTAGTCCTCTGGCCAACAGCCTGAGAGGATGGGACACCACCCTAGTCCACTATTTAAACCTATCTGGTCCTCCGGCCAACAGTCTGAGAGGATGGGACACCACCCTACTCCACTATTTAAATCTATTTAGCCCCTACCTCTGGCCAACAGCCTGAGAGGATGGGACACCACCCTAGTCCACTATTTAAACCTATCTAGTCCTCCGGCCAACAGCCTGAGAGGATGGGACACCACCCTAGTCCACTATTTAAATCTATTTAGCCCCTACCTCAGGCCAACAGCCTGAGAGGATGGGACACCACCCTACTCCACTATTTAAATCTATTTAGCCCCTACCTCAGGCCAACAGCCTGAGAGGATGGGACACCACCCTACTCCACTATTTAAATCTATTTAGCCCCTACCTCTGGCCAACAGCCTGAGAGGATGGGACACCACCCTAGTCCACTATTTAAACCTATCTAGTCCTCCGGCCAACAGCCTGAGAGGATGGGACACCACCCTAGTCCACTATTTAAATCTATTTAGCCCCTACCTCAGGCCAACAGCCTGAGAGGATGGGACACCACCCTAGTCCACAATTTAAATCTATTTAGCCCCTACCTCAGGCCAACAGTCTGAGAGGATGGGACACCACCCTAGTCCACTATTTAAATCTATTTAGCCCCTACCTCAGGCCAACAGCCTGAGAGGATGGGACACCACCCTAGTCCACTATTTAAATCTATTTAGCCCCTACCTCAGGCCAACAGTCTGAGAGGATGGGACACCACCCTAGTCCACTATTTAAATCTATTTAGCCCCTACCTCAGGCCAACAGCCTGAGAGGATGGGACACCACCCTAGTCCACTATTTAAATCTATTTAGCCCCTACCTCAGGCCAACAGCCTGAGAGGATGGGACACCACCCTAGTCCACTATTTAAATCTATTTAGCCCCTACCTCAGGCCAACAGCCTGAGAGGATGGGACACCACCCTACTCCACTATTTAAACCTATCTAGTCCTCCGGCCAACAGCCTGAGAGGATGGGACACCACCATACTCCACTATTTAAATCTATTTAGCCCCTACCTCAGGCCAACAGCCTGAGAGGATGGGACACCACCCTAGTCCACTATTTAAATCTATTTAGCCCCTACCTCCGGCCAACAGCCTGAGAGGATGGGACACCACCCTAGTCCACTATTTAAATCTATTTAGCCCCTACCTCAGGCCAACAGCCTGAGAGGATGGGACACCACCCTAGTCCACTATTTAAACCTATCTGGTCCTCCGGCCAACAGCCTGAGAGGATGGGACACCACCCTAGTCCACTATTTAAACCTATCTGGTCCTCCGGCCAACAGCCTGAGAGGATGGGACACCACCCTAGTCCACTATTTAAACCTATCTGGTCCTCCGGCCAACAGTCTGAGAGGATGGGACACCACCCTAGTCCACTATTTAAACCTATCTGGTCCTCTGGCCAACAGTCTGAGAGGATGGGACACCACCCTAGTCCACTATTTAAACCTATCTAGTCCTCTGGCCAACAGCCTGAGAGGATGGGACACCACCCTAGTCCACTATTTAAACCTATCTGGTCCTCCGGCCAACAGTCTGAGAGGATGGGACACCACCCTACTCCACTATTTAAATCTATTTAGCCCCTACCTCAGGCCAACAGTCTGAGAGGATGGGACACCACCCTAGTCCACTATTTAAACCTATCTAGTCCTCTGGCCAACAGCCTGAGAGAGGATGGGACACCACCCTAGTCCACTATTTAAACCTATCTGGTCCTCCGGCCAACAGCCTGAGAGGATGGGACACCACCCTAGTCCACTATTTAAACCTATCTGGTCCTCCGGCCAACAGTCTGAGAGGATGGGACACCACCCTAGTCCACTATTTAAACCTATCTGGTCCTCTGGCCAACAGTCTGAGAGGATGGGACACCACCCTAGTCCACTATTTAAACCTATCTAGTCCTCTGGCCAACAGCCTGAGAGGATGGGACACCACCCTAGTCCACTATTTAAACCTATCTGGTCCTCCGGCCAACAGCCTGAGAGGATGGGACACCACCCTAGTCCACTATTTAAACCTATCTGGTCCTCCGGCCAACAGTCTGAGAGGATGGGACACCACCCTACTCCACTATTTAAACCTATCTGGTCCTCCGGCCAACAGCCTGAGAGGATGGGACACCACCCTAGTCCACTATTTAAACCTATCTGGTCCTCCGGCCAACAGCCTGAGAGGATGGGACACCACCCTAGTCCACTATTTAAACCTATCTGGTCCTCCGGCCAACAGTCTGAGAGGATGGGACACCACCCTAGTCCACTATTTAAATCTATTTAGCCCCTACCTCAGGCCAACAGTCTGAGAGGATGGGACACCACCCTAGTCCACTATTTAAATCTATTTAGCCCCTACCTCCGGCCAACAGTCTGAGAGGATGGGACACCACCCTACTCCACTATTTAAATCTATTTAGCCCCTACCTCAGGCCAACAGTCTGAGAGGATGGGACACCACCCTAGTCCACTATTTAAATCTATTTAGCCCCTACCTCAGGCCAACAGCCTGAGAGGATGGGACACCACCCTAGTCCACTATTTAAATCTATCTAGTCCTCCGGCCAACAGCCTGAGAGGATGGGACACCACCCTAGTCCACTATTTAAACCTATCTGGTCCTCCGGCCAACAGCCTGAGAGGATGGGACACCACCCTAGTCCACTATTTAAACCTATCTGGTCCTCCGGCCAACAGCCTGAGAGGATGGGACACCACCCTAGTCCACTATTTAAATCTATTTAGCCCCTACCTCAGGCCAACAGCCTGAGAGGATGGGACACCACCCTACTCCACTATTTAAATCTATTTAGCCCCTACCTCAGGCCAACAGCCTGAGAGGATGGGACACCACCCTAGTCCACTATTTAAATCTATTTAGCCCCCTACCTCAGGCCAACAGCCTGAGAGGATGGGACACCACCCTAGTCCACTATTTAAATCTATTTAGCCCCTACCTCAGGCCAACAGCCTGAGAGGATGGGACACCACCCTACTCCACTATTTAAATCTATTTAGCCCCTACCTCAGGCCAACAGCCTGAGAGGATGGGACACCACCCTAGTCCACTATTTAAACCTATCTGGTCCTCCGGCCAACAGCCTGAGAGGATGGGACACCACCCTACTCCACTATTTAAATCTATTTAGCCCCTACCTCAGGCCAACAGCCTGAGAGGATGGGACACCACCCTACTCCACTATTTAAATCTATTTAGCCCTACCTCAGGCCAACAGCCTGAGAGGATGGGACACCACCCTACTCCACTATTTAAACCTATTTAGTCCTACCTCAGGCCAACAGTCTGAGAGGATGGGACACCACCCTACTCCACTATTTAAATCTATTTAGCCCCTACCTCAGGCCAACAGCCTGAGAGGATGGGACACCACCCTACTCCACTATTTAAATCTATTTAGCCCCTACCTCAGGCCAACAGTCTGAGAGGATGGGACACCACCCTAGTCCACTATTTAAACCTATCTGGTCCTCCGGCCAACAGCCTGAGAGGATGGGACACCACCCTAGTCCACTATTTAAACCTATCTGGTCCTCCGGCCAACAGCCTGAGAGGATGGGACACCACCCTAGTCCACTATTTAAATCTATTTAGCCCCTACCTCAGGCCAACAGCCTGAGAGGATGGGACACCACCCTAGTCCACTATTTAAACCTATCTGGTCCTCCGGCCAACAGTCTGAGAGGATGGGACACCACCCTAGTCCACTATTTAAACCTATCTGGTCCTCTGGCCAACAGTCTGAGAGGATGGGACACCACCCTAGTCCACTATTTAAACCTATCTAGTCCTCTGGCCAACAGCCTGAGAGGATGGGACACCACCATACTCCACTATTTAAACCTATCTGGTCCTCCGGCCAACAGCCTGAGAGGATGGGACACCACCCTAGTCCACTATTTAAACCTATCTGGTCCTCCGGCCAACAGTCTGAGAGGATGGGACACCACCCTACTCCACTATTTAAATCTATTTAGCCCCTACCTCTGGCCAACAGCCTGAGAGGATGGGACACCACCCTAGTCCACTATTTAAACCTATCTAGTCCTCCGGCCAACAGCCTGAGAGGATGGGACACCACCCTAGTCCACTATTTAAATCTATTTAGCCCCTACCTCAGGCCAACAGCCTGAGAGGATGGGACACCACCCTACTCCACTATTTAAATCTATTTAGCCCCTACCTCAGGCCAACAGCCTGAGAGGATGGGACACCACCCTACTCCACTATTTAAATCTATTTAGCCCCTACCTCTGGCCAACAGCCTGAGAGGATGGGACACCACCCTAGTCCACTATTTAAACCTATCTAGTCCTCCGGCCAACAGCCTGAGAGGATGGGACACCACCCTAGTCCACTATTTAAATCTATTTAGCCCCTACCTCAGGCCAACAGCCTGAGAGGATGGGACACCACCCTAGTCCACTATTTAAATCTATTTAGCCCCTACCTCAGGCCAACAGTCTGAGAGGATGGGACACCACCCTAGTCCACTATTTAAATCTATTTAGCCCCTACCTCAGGCCAACAGCCTGAGAGGATGGGACACCACCCTAGTCCACTATTTAAATCTATTTAGCCCCTACCTCAGGCCAACAGTCTGAGAGGATGGGACACCACCCTAGTCCACTATTTAAATCTATTTAGCCCCTACCTCAGGCCAACAGCCTGAGAGGATGGGACACCACCCTAGTCCACTATTTAAATCTATTTAGCCCCTACCTCAGGCCAACAGCCTGAGAGGATGGGACACCACCCTAGTCCACTATTTAAATCTATTTAGCCCCTACCTCAGGCCAACAGCCTGAGAGGATGGGACACCACCCTACTCCACTATTTAAATCTATTTAGCCCTACCTCAGGCCAACAGCCTGAGAGGATGGGACACCACCCTAGTCCACTATTTAAATCTATCTGGTCCTCCGGCCAACAGCCTGAGAGGATGGGACACCACCCTAGTCCACTATTTAAACCTATCTGGTCCTCCGGCCAACAGCCTGAGAGGATGGGACACCACCCTAGTCCACTATTTAAACCTATCTGGTCCTCCGGCCAACAGCCTGAGAGGATGGGACACCACCCTAGTCCACTATTTAAACCTATCTGGTCCTCCGGCCAACAGCCTGAGAGGATGGGACACCACCCTAGTCCACTATTTAAACCTATCTGGTCCTCCGGCCAACAGCCTGAGAGGATGGGACACCACCCTAGTCCACTATTTAAATCTATTTAGCCCCTACCTCAGGCCAACAGCCTGAGAGGATGGGACACCACCCTACTCCACTATTTAAACCTATCTAGTCCTCCGGCCAACAGCCTGAGAGGATGGGACACCACCCTAGTCCACTATTTAAATCTATTTAGCCCCTACCTCAGGCCAACAGCCTGAGAGGATGGGACACCACCCTAGTCCACTATTTAAATCTATTTAGCCCCTACCTCAGGCCAACAGCCTGAGAGGATGGGACACCACCCTAGTCCACTATTTAAATCTATTTAGCCCCTACCTCAGGCCAACAGCCTGAGAGGATGGGACACCACCCTAGTCCACTATTTAAATCTATTTAGCCCCTACCTCAGGCCAACAGCCTGAGAGGATGGGACACCACCTAGTCCACTATTTAAATCTATTTAGCCCCTACCTCAGGCCAACAGCCTGAGAGGATGGGACACCACCCTACTCCACTATTTAAATCTATTTAGCCCTACCTCCGGCCAACAGCCTGAGAGGATGGGACACCACCCTAGTCCACTATTTAAATCTATTTAGCCCCTACCTCAGGCCAACAGCCTGAGAGGATGGGACACCACCCTAGTCCACTATTTAAATCTATTTAGCCCCTACCTCAGGCCAACAGTCTGAGAGGATGGGACACCACCCTAGTCCACTATTTAAATCTATTTAGCCCTACCTCAGGCCAACAGCCTGAGAGGATGGGACACCACCCTAGTCCACTATTTAAATCTATTTAGCCCCTACCTCAGGCCAACAGCCTGAGAGGATGGGACACCACCCTAGTCCACTATTTAAATCTATTTAGCCCCTACCTCAGGCCAACAGCCTGAGAGGATGGGACACCACCCTAGTCCACTATTTAAATCTATTTAGCCCCTACCTCAGGCCAACAGCCTGAGAGGATGGGACACCACCCTAGTCCACTATTTAAATCTATTTAGCCCCTACCTCAGGCCAACAGCCTGAGAGGATGGGACACCACCCTAGTCCACTATTTAAACCTATTTAGCCCCTACCTCAGGCCAACAGCCTGAGAGGATGGGACACCACCCTAGTCCACTATTTAAATCTATCTAGTCCTCCGGCCAACAGCCTGAGAGGATGGGACACCACCCTAGTCCACTATTTAAATCTATTTAGCCCCTACCTCAGGCCAACAGCCTGAGAGGATGGGACACCACCCTAGTCCACTATTTAAATCTATTTAGCCCCTACCTCAGGCCAACAGCCTGAGAGGATGGGACACCACCCTAGTCCACTATTTAAATCTATTTAGCCCCTACCTCAGGCCAACAGCCTGAGAGGATGGGACACCACCCTAGTCCACTATTTAAATCTATTTAGCCCCTACCTCAGGCCAACAGCCTGAGAGGATGGGACACCACCCTAGTCCACTATTTAAACCTATCTAGTCCTCCGGCCAACAGCCTGAGAGGATGGGACACCACCCTAGTCCACTATTTAAATCTATTTAGCCCCTACCTCAGGCCAACAGCCTGAGAGGATGGGACACCACCCTACTCCACTATTTAAATCTATTTAGCCCCTACCTCAGGCCAACAGCCTGAGAGGATGGGACACCACCCTACTCCACTATTTAAATCTATTTAGCCCCTACCTCTGGCCAACAGCCTGAGAGGATGGGACACCACCCTAGTCCACTATTTAAACCTATCTAGTCCTCCGGCCAACAGCCTGAGAGGATGGGACACCACCCTAGTCCACTATTTAAATCTATTTAGCCCCTACCTCAGGCCAACAGCCTGAGAGGATGGGACACCACCCTAGTCCACTATTTAAATCTATTTAGCCCCTACCTCAGGCCAACAGTCTGAGAGGATGGGACACCACCCTAGTCCACTATTTAAATCTATTTAGCCCCTACCTCAGGCCAACAGCCTGAGAGGATGGGACACCACCCTAGTCCACTATTTAAATCTATTTAGCCCCTACCTCAGGCCAACAGTCTGAGAGGATGGGACACCACCCTAGTCCACTATTTAAATCTATTTAGCCCCTACCTCAGGCCAACAGCCTGAGAGGATGGGACACCACCCTAGTCCACTATTTAAATCTATTTAGCCCCTACCTCAGGCCAACAGCCTGAGAGGATGGGACACCACCCTAGTCCACTATTTAAATCTATTTAGCCCCTACCTCAGGCCAACAGCCTGAGAGGATGGGACACCACCCTAGTCCACTATTTAAATCTATTTAGCCCCTACCTCAGGCCAACAGCCTGAGAGGATGGGACACCACCCTACTCCACTATTTAAATCTATTTAGCCCCTACCTCAGGCCAACAGCCTGAGAGGATGGGACACCACCCTACTCCACTATTTAAATCTATTTAGCCCTACCTCAGGCCAACAGCCTGAGAGGATGGGACACCACCCTAGTCCACTATTTAAATCTATCTGGTCCTCCGGCCAACAGCCTGAGAGGATGGGACACCACCCTAGTCCACTATTTAAACCTATCTGGTCCTCCGGCCAACAGCCTGAGAGGATGGGACACCACCCTAGTCCACTATTTAAACCTATCTGGTCCTCCGGCCAACAGCCTGAGAGGATGGGACACCACCCTAGTCCACTATTTAAACCTATCTGGTCCTCCGGCCAACAGCCTGAGAGGATGGGACACCACCCTAGTCCACTATTTAAACCTATCTGGTCCTCCGGCCAACAGCCTGAGAGGATGGGACACCACCCTAGTCCACTATTTAAATCTATTTAGCCCCTACCTCAGGCCAACAGCCTGAGAGGATGGGACACCACCCTACTCCACTATTTAAACCTATCTAGTCCTCCGGCCAACAGCCTGAGAGGATGGGACACCACCCTACTCCACTATTTAAATCTATTTAGCCCCTACCTCAGGCCAACAGCCTGAGAGGATGGGACACCACCCTAGTCCACTATTTAAATCTATTTAGCCCCTACCTCAGGCCAACAGCCTGAGAGGATGGGACACCACCCTAGTCCACTATTTAAATCTATTTAGCCCCTACCTCAGGCCAACAGCCTGAGAGGATGGGACACCACCCTAGTCCACTATTTAAATCTATTTAGCCCCTACCTCCGGCCAACAGCCTGAGAGGATGGGACACCACCCTAGTCCACTATTTAAATCTATTTAGCCCCTACCTCAGGCCAACAGCCTGAGAGGATGGGACACCACCCTAGTCCACTATTTAAATCTATTTAGCCCCTACCTCAGGCCAACAGTCTGAGAGGATGGGACACCACCCTAGTCCACTATTTAAATCTATTTAGCCCTACCTCAGGCCAACAGCCTGAGAGGATGGGACACCACCCTAGTCCACTATTTAAATCTATTTAGCCCCTACCTCAGGCCAACAGCCTGAGAGGATGGGACACCACCCTAGTCCACTATTTAAATCTATTTAGCCCCTACCTCAGGCCAACAGCCTGAGAGGATGGGACACCACCCTACTCCACTATTTAAATCTATTTAGCCCCTACCTCAGGCCAACAGCCTGAGAGGATGGGACACCACCCTAGTCCACTATTTAAATCTATTTAGCCCCTACCTCAGGCCAACAGCCTGAGAGGATGGGACACCACCCTAGTCCACTATTTAAATCTATTTAGCCCCTACCTCAGGCCAACAGCCTGAGAGGATGGGACACCACCCTAGTCCACTATTTAAATCTATTTAGCCCCTACCTCAGGCCAACAGCCTGAGAGGATGGGACACCACCCTAGTCCACTATTTAAATCTATTTAGCCCCTACCTCAGGCCAACAGCCTGAGAGGATGGGACACCACCCTACTCCACTATTTAAATCTATTTAGCCCCTACCTCAGGCCAACAGTCTGAAAGGATGGGACACCACCCTAGTCCACTATTTAAATCTATTTAGCCCCTACCTCAGGCCAACAGCCTGAGAGGATGGGACACCACCCTAGTCCACTATTTAAATCTATCTAGTCCTCCGGCCAACAGCCTGAGAGGATGGGACACCACCCTAGTCCACTATTTAAATCTATTTAGCCCCTACCTCAGGCCAACAGCCTGAGAGGATGGGACACCACCCTAGTCCACTATTTAAATCTATTTAGCCCCTACCTCAGGCCAACAGCCTGAGAGGATGGGACACCACCCTAGTCCACTATTTAAATCTATTTAGCCCCTACCTCAGGCCAACAGCCTGAGAGGATGGACACCACCCTAGTCCACTATTTAAATCTATTTAGCCCCTACCTCAGGCCAACAGCCTGAGAGGATGGGACACCACCCTAGTCCACTATTTAAATCTATCTAGTCCTCCGGCCAACAGCCTGAGAGGATGGGACACCACCCTAGTCCACTATTTAAATCTATTTAGCCCCTACCTCAGGCCAACAGCCTGAGAGGATGGGACACCACCCTAGTCCACTATTTAAATCTATCTAGTCCTCCGGCCAACAGCCTGAGAGGATGGGACACCACCCTAGTCCACTATTTAAATCTATTTAGCCCCTACCTCAGGCCAACAGCCTGAGAGGATGGGACACCACCCTAGTCCACTATTTAAATCTATTTAGCCCCTACCTCAGGCCAACAGTCTGAGAGGATGGGACACCACCCTAGTCCACTATTTAAATCTATTTAGTCCTACCTCAGGCCAACAGCCTGAGAGGATGGGACACCACCCTAGTCCACTATTTAAATCTATTTAGCCCCTACCTCAGGCCAACAGCCTGAGAGGATGGGACACCACCCTAGTCCACTATTTAAATCTATTTAGCCCCTACCTCAGGCCAACAGCCTGAGAGGATGGGACACCACCCTACTCCACTATTTAAACCTATTTAGCCCCTACCTCAGGCCAACAGCCTGAGAGAATGGGACACCACCCTACTCCACTATTTAAATCTATTTAGTCCTCCGGCCAACAGTCTGAGAGGATGGGCCACCACCCTACTCCACTATTTAAACCTATCTAGTCCTCCGGCCAACAGCCTGAGAGGATGGGCCACCATCACTTAACATACCCTGTCACTCTTCGGATGTCAAGTCTCACCCAAATACTTCTCTGCATCTGCCACCACCACCTCTATATTCTGAGGCTTCCGTTCCATCCCTGCAGTACAGTTGATAACCGTTACTATGAATGCTAAAAATCCCAATCTTATAGAAACTTACATCACTTTTTGTCCTATCCCTCTGCACTGGGTTCTCTCTACTGCTCTCACCACTCCTCCCCTTCAACCCATCTTCCTCGACTTTCTTCACTGGCTCAGCATAGGACAACTTCTGCACTACCCTGCCTCTCTCCCACCGGACATTTGTTGTGGAAATTTCCTCTATTTACCAAATCATGAGATCAAACCACACACAAGTCAGAGTTAGTTATCACAAAGTCCATCTTTAATTATATGAGCTCTATCACAACCCTGTGACTCTCAGATCGATTCAGTGTCTATCAATGAATTCTCTGAGAGTCCCTTACACATTTCAACTGAGATCCTTTATAGCAAAGACACACATAGTGAGACAGCATAGGCATAATTTATCGTTCAGCTTTGTCTCTTAAACTATGTTCTTTTCTCAAACTCAGAACCATAAACAAATCCTCCATATCAACAGCCAATTGTCAAATCCATCCTATCTTGACAAGATCACAGAGACACACTGACTGGCACACAGACATTGTGGAGCCAAGAGATACACGCTTGACCTCTCCCCTCTCTCCGGCCCAAGCAACTTAGTCTTGACATAGAACAGATACTGCAACCCCGCCACAGTATTATACAAAAATAACATTCTGATGAGAAGTAACTTACAAACATATGATGAATATAAAACATCTTACCGATGTTACCAACCAATTCTGATTATTCCACAACACAGTTCTGATCTCCAGCTCAACAATCAACACATACCACTACTTTCCCCAATACTACACATTTCTTTGTCTCATGCCCTTCTGCACATTTCTCACATCTAGGAACCTCCCTTCTACACACTGCTGCCACAAGCCCATAAGCTTGACAACTTAATGTATTCGGCACAGAAGCTCGTACAGGATAACTGATATAGCCTTACATCACTTTGTCGGGCAAAAAGAACAGACAATGACTCTTTTCTGTTTCACCACTGTCGCCACCCTGTCTGACCAAAACGATGAGCATCACAAACACCTGGAATCTTCCCCTTCAGTTGGTCAGCTTTCACATTTACCTCTACCCCAGTAATCAGTCCTATCAATGGCGCCAATTTCTTGAGAGAAAAACAATTCACATCTCGTCCCCATTAGTTTAACACGGAGCGCCTGCTTCCTCTGACCTGCAGAAACAGAAACAATTATCACCAGACCACCTCACGATTCCACAGCACCCAACTCTGAAACCACAAATGGATCAGCCAAAAGGCAAGAGTCCACTTTTTCCAAAAACTTCACTGTCACAGATTCACCTCGGTGCCTGAGGCTCCGAGAACTTCACCACCTCCAAATACTTCACCCTCCTTCACTTCCGTTTCTCCTCCTGTCTTCAGCTCCCTCTGCTTACACTTTCTACCATTCTTCTTTAACAAATCATCTCCCTTTTTTCTGACAATTGTAACAGACTCAAGCTCACCCTCTTCCTCCCTCTTCCTCTCTCAGATATCCTCTCCTTTTCCGCTCCATATTCCATATGATAACGCTACACTTTGTTTGACATACAGCTTAAGCTACAGGACTGTTTTGCTACAGACTGGAATATGTTCCGGGATTCTTCCTATGGCACTGAGGACAGTGGGTTAACTGCCTACTTCAGGGGCAGAACAACAGATTTTTTTTACCTTGTCAGCTCGGGGATTTGATCTTGCAACCTTTCGGTTACTAGTCCAACGCTCTAACCACTAGGGTACGCTGCCGCCCTAAAAGGCTGAGCTTTGAAAGGCTGGTCATGGCTCACATCAACACCATTATCCCAGAAACCCTAGACCCACTCCAATTCGCATACCGCCCCAACAGATGATGCAATCTCTATTGCACTCCACACTGCCCTTTCACACCTGGAAAAAAAGAACACCTGTGTGAGAATGCTGTTCATTGACTACAGCTCAGCGTTCAACACCATAGTGCCCTCAAAGCTCATCACTAAGCTAAGGACCCTGGGACTAAACACCTCCCTCTGCAACTGAATCCTGGACTTCCTGACGGTCCGCTCCCAGGTGGTAAGGGTAGGTAACAACACATCTGCCACGCTGATCCTAAACAAGGGGGCCCCTCAGAGGTGCGTGCTCAGTCCCCTCCTGTACTCCCTGTTCTATCATGACTGCACGGCCAGGCACACCTTCAACACCTTCATTAAGTTTTCAAATGACAACAGTGGTAGGCTTGATCATAGACAGCGACAAGACAGCCTATAGGGAGGAGGTCAGAGACCTGACCGTGTGGTGCAACGACAACAACCTCTCCCTCAACGTGATCAAGACAAAGGAGATGATTGTGGACAACAGAGGAAACGCCCCCATTCTCATCGACGGGACTGTAGTGGAGCAGGTTGAGAGCTTCAAGTTCCTTGGCGTCCACATCACCAACAAACTAACATGGTCCAAGCACACCAAGACAGTCGTGAAGAGGGCACGACAAAACCTATTCCCCCTCAGGAGACTGAAAAGATTTGGCTTGGGTCCTCGGATCCTCAAAAGGTTCTACAGCTGCACCATCGAGAGCATCCTGATGGGTTGCGTCAGTGCCTGGTATGGCAACTGCTCAGCATCCAACCGCAAGGCACTTCAGATGGTAATGCGTACGGCCCAGTACATCACCGGGACCGCTTCCTGCCATCCAGGACCTCTATACCAGGTGGTGTCAGAGGAAGGCCCTATAGAGGGTGGTACGTACGGCCCAGTACATCACCGGGACCGCTTCCTAACATCCAGGACCTCTATACCAGGTGGTGTCAGAGGAAGGCCCTATAGAGGGTGGTACGTACGGCCCAGTACATCACCGGGAACGCTTCCTAACATCCAGGACCTCTATACCAGGTGGTGTCAGAGGAAGGCCCTATAGAGGGTGGTACGTACGGCCCAGTACATCACCGGGACCGCTTCCTAACATCCAGGACCTCTCTACCAGGTGGTGTCAGAGGAAGGCCCTATAGAGGGTGGTACGTACGGCCCAGTACATCACCGGGACCGCTTCCTAACATCCAGGACCTCTATACCAGGTGGTGTCAGAGGAAGGCCCTATAGAGGGTGGTACGTACGGCCCAGTACATCACCGGGACCGCTTCCTGCCATCCAGGACCTCTATACCAGGTGGTGTCAGAGGAAGGCCCTATAGAGGGTGGTACGTACGGCCCAGTACATCACCGGGACCGCTTCCTAACATCCAGGACCTCTACACCAGGTGGTGTCAGAGGAAGGCCCTATAGAGGGTGGTACGTACGGCCCAGTACATCACCGGGACCGCTTCCTAACATCCAGGACCTCTCTACCAGGTGGTGTCAGAGGAAGGCCCTATAGAGGGTGGTACGTACGGCCCAGTACATCACCGGGACCGCTTCCTAACATCCAGGACCTCTACCAGGTGGTGTCAGAGGAAGGCCCTATAGAGGGTGGTACGTACGGCCCAGTACATCACCGGGACCGCTTCCTAACATCCAGGACCTCTACACCAGGTGGTGTCAGAGGAAGGCCCTATAGAGGGTGGTACGTACGGCCCAGTACATCACCGGGACCGCTTCCTAACATCCAGGACCTCTCTACCAGGTGGTGTCAGAGGAAGGCCCTATAGAGGGTGGTACGTACGGCCCAGTACATCACCGGGACCGCTTCCTGCCATCCAGGACCTCTACACCAGGTGGTGTCAGAGGAGGCCCTATAGAGGGTGGTACGTACGGCCCAGTACATCACCGGGACCGCTTCCTAACATCCAGGACCTCTACACCAGGTGGTGTCAGAGGAAGGCCCTATAGAGGGTGGTACGTACGGCCCAGTACATCACCGGGACCGCTTCCTAACATCCAGGACCTCTATACCAGGTGGTGTCAGAGGAAGGCCCTATAGAGGGTGGTACGTACGGCCCAGTACATCACCGGGACCGCTTCCTGCCATCCAGGACCTCTATACCAGGTGGTGTCAGAGGAAGGCCCTATAGAGGGTGGTACGTACGGCCCAGTACATCACCGGGACCGCTTCCTAACATCCAGGACCTCTCTACCAGGTGGTGTCAGAGGAAGGCCCTATAGAGGGTGGTACGTACGGCCCAGTACATCACCGGGACCGCTTCCTAACATCCAGGACCTCTATACCAGGTGGTGTCAGAGGAAGGCCCTATAGAGGGTGGTACGTACGGCCCAGTACATCACCGGGACCGCTTCCTAACATCCAGGACCTCTACACCAGGTGGTGTCAGAGGAAGGCCCTATAGAGGGTGGTACGTACGGCCCAGTACATCACCGGGACCGCTTCCTGCCATCCAGGACCTCTATACCAGGTGGTGTCAGAGGAAGGCCCTATAGAGGGTGGTACGTACGGCCCAGTACATCACCGGGACCGCTTCCTAACATCCAGGACCTCTACACCAGGTGGTGTCAGAGGAAGGCCCTATAGAGGGTGGTACGTACGGCCCAGTACATCACCGGGACCGCTTCCTAACATCCAGGACCTCTATACCAGGTGGTGTCAGAGGAAGGCCCTATAGAGGGTGGTACGTACGGCCCAGTACATCACCGGGACCGCTTCCTAACATCCAGGACCTCTATACCAGGCGGTGTCAGAGGAAGGCCCTATAGAGGGTGGTACGTACGGCCCAGTACATCACCGGGACCGCTTCCTAACATCCAGGACCTCTATACCAGGTGGTGTCAGAGGAAGGCCCTATAGAGGGTGGTACGTACGGCCCAGTACATCACCGGGACCGCTTCCTGCCATCCAGGACCTCTATACCAGGTGGTGTCAGAGGAAGGCCCTATAGAGGGTGGTACGTACGGCCCAGTACATCACCGGGACCGCTTCCTAACATCCAGGACCTCTACACCAGGTGGTGTCAGAGGAAGGCCCTATAGAGGGTGGTACGTACGGCCCAGTACATCACCGGGACCGCTTCCTAACATCCAGGACCTCTATACCAGGTGGTGTCAGAGGAAGGCCCTATAGAGGGTGGTACGTACGGCCCAGTACATCACCGGGACCGCTTCCTAACATCCAGGACCTCTATACCAGGCGGTGTCAGAGGAAGGCCCTATAGAGGGTGGTACGTACGGCCCAGTACATCACCGGGACCGCTTCCTAACATCCAGGACCTCTATACCAGGTGGTGTCAGAGGAAGGCCCTATAGAGGGTGGTACGTACGGCCCAGTACATCACCGGGACCGCTTCCTAACATCCAGGACCTCTCTACCAGGTGGTGTCAGAGGAAGGCCCTATAGAGGGTGGTACGTACGGCCCAGTACATCACCGGGACCGCTTCCTAACATCCAGGACCTCTACACCAGGTGGTGTCAGAGGAAGGCCCTATAGAGGGTGGTACGTACGGCCCAGTACATCACCGGGACCGCTTCCTAACATCCAGGACCTCTACCAGGTGGTGTCAGAGGAAGGCCCTATAGAGGGTGGTACGTACGGCCCAGTACATCACCGGGAACGCTTCCTGCCATCCAGGACCTCTACACCAGGTGGTGTCAGAGGAGGCCCTATAGAGGGTGGTACGTACGGCCCAGTACATCACCGGGACCGCTTCCTAACATCCAGGACCTCTACACCAGGTGGTGTCAGAGGAAGGCCCTATAGAGGGTGGTACGTACGGCCCAGTACATCACCGGGACCGCTTCCTAACATCCAGGACCTCTCTACCAGGTGGTGTCAGAGGAAGGCCCTATAGAGGGTGGGTACGTACGGCCCAGTACATCACCGGGACCGCTTCCTAACATCCAGGACCTCTATACCAGGCGGTGTCAGAGGAAGGCCCTATAGAGGGTGGTACGTACGGCCCAGTACATCACCGGGACCGCTTCCTAACATCCAGGACCTCTCTACCAGGTGGTGTCAGAGGAAGGCCCTATAGAGGGTGGTACGTACGGCCCAGTACATCACCGGGACCGCTTCCTAACATCCAGGACCTCTACACCAGGTGGTGTCAGAGGAAGGCCCTATAGAGGGTGGTACGTACGGCCCAGTACATCACCGGGACCGCTTCCTAACATCCAGGACCTCTCTACCCAGGTGGTGTCAGAGGAAGGCCCTATAGAGGGTGGTACGTACGGCCCAGTACATCACCGGGACCGCTTCCTAACATCCAGGACCTCTACACCAGGTGGTGTCAGAGGAAGGCCCTATAGAGGGTGGTACGTACGGCCCAGTACATCACCGGACCGCTTCCTAACATCCAGGACCTCTACACCAGGTGGTGTCAGAGGAAGGCCCTATAGAGGGTGGTACGTACGGCCCAGTACATCACCGGGACCGCTTCCTAACATCCAGGACCTCTATACCAGGTGGTGTCAGAGGAAGGCCCTATAGAGGGTGGTACGTACGGCCCAGTACATCACCGGGACCGCTTCCTAACATCCAGGACCTCTATACCAGGTGGTGTCAGAGGAAGGCCCTATAGAGGGTGGTACGTACGGCCCAGTACATCACCGGGACCGCTTCCTAACATCCAGGACCTCTCTACCAGGTGGTGTCAGAGGAAGGCCCTATAGAGGGTGGTACGTACGGCCCAGTACATCACCGGGACCGCTTCCTAACATCCAGGACCTCTCTACCAGGTGGTGTCAGAGGAAGGCCCTATAGAGGGTGGTACGTACGGCCCAGTACATCACCGGGACCGCTTCCTAACATCCAGGACCTCTACACCAGGTGGTGTCAGCGGAAGGCCCTATAGAGGGTGGTACGTACGGCCCAGTACATCACCGGGACCGCTTCCTAACATCCAGGACCTCTATACCAGGTGGTGTCAGAGGAAGGCCCTATAGAGGGTGGTTGTACGGCCCAGTACATCACCGGGACCGCTTCCTAACATCCAGGACCTCTCTACCAGGTGGTGTCAGAGGAAGGCCCTATAGAGGGTGGTACGTACGGCCCAGTACATCACCGGGACCGCTTCCTAACATCCAGGACCTCTACACCAGGTGGTGTCAGAGGAAGGCCCTATAGAGGGTGGTACGTGCGGCCCAGTACATCACCGGGACCGCTTCCTAACATCCAGGACCTCTCTACCAGGTGGTGTCAGAGGAAGGCCCTATAGAGGGTGGTACGTTGGCCCAGTACATCACCGGGACCGTTATTTAACATCCAGGACCTCTATACCAGGCGGTGTCAGAGGAAGGCCCTATAGAGGGTGGTACGTATTTGCCCAGTACATCACCGGGACCGCTTCCTAACATCCAGGACCTCTATACCAGGCGGTGTCAGAGGAAGGCCCTATAGAGGGTGGTACGTACGGCCCAGTACATCACCGGGAACGCTTCCTGCCATCCAGGACCTCTATACCAGGTGGTGTCAGAGGAAGGCCCTATAGAGGGTGGTACGTACGGCCCAGTACATCACCGGGACCGCTTCCTAACATCCAGGACCTCTCTACCAGGTGGTGTCAGAGGAAGGCCCTATAGAGGGTGGTACGTACGGCCCAGTACATCACCGGGACCGCTTCCTAACATCCAGGACCTCTACACCCGGTGGTGTCAGAGGAAGGCCCTATAGAGGGTGGTACGTACGGCCCAGTACATCACCGGGACCGCTTCCTGCCATCCAGGACCTCTACACCAGGTGGTGTCAGGGGAAGGCCCTATAGAGGGTGGTACGTACGGCCCAGTACATCACCGGGACCGTTCCTAACATCCAGGACCTCTATACCAGGTGGTGTCAGAGGAAGGCCCTATAGAGGGTGGTACGTGGCCCAGTACATCACCGGGACCGCTTCCTAACATCCAGGACCTCTCTACCAGGTGGTGTCAGAGGAAGGCCCTATAGAGGGTGGTACGTACGGCCCAGTACATCACTGGGGCTAAGCTTCCTGCCATCCAGGACCTCTACACCAGGTGGTGTCAGAGGAAGGCCCTAAAAATGTTCAAAGACCCCAGCCACCCCAGTCATAGACTGTTCTCTCTACTACTGCACAGCTAGCGGTACCGGAGTGCTAAGTCTAGGTCCAAGAAGCTTCTAATCAGCTTCTACCCCCAAACCATAAGACTCCTGAACATCTAATCAAATGGCTACAATTTGCATTGCCACCCCCCCCCCCCCTGCTGCTACTCTCTGTTATTATCTATGCATAGTCACTTTAATAACTCTTCCTACATGTACATATTACCTCAACCGGTACCCCCTGTATATAGTGTCACTATTGTTATTTTATTGCTGCTCTTTAAATATTTGTAACTTTTATTTCTTACTTTTTGCATTGTTGGTTAAGGGCTTTTAAGTAAGCATTTCACTGTAAGGTCTACCTGTTGTATTCGACGTGACAAGATTTGACATCTGGTTCTTGCCTTCTCAAGGGACGCCATTTACCCGGCTGTCACAATCAGCACGAACGCCTCAGGATGTAGTGCTCAACAGTGCATCCCACTTCAACCATTATCAAAGCTTGAGGAGTTGGTTATTTGAATCAGAAGTTGGTTATTTGAATCAGGAGTTGGTTATTTGAATCAGAAGTTGGTTATTTGAATCAGAAGTTGGTTATTTGAATCAGGAGTTGGTTATTTGAATCAGGAGTAGGTTATTTGAATCAGGAGTTGGTTATTTGAATCAGAAGTTGGTTATTTGAATCAGAAGTTGGTTATTTGAATCAGAAGTTGGTTATTTGAATCAGAAGTTGGTTATTTGAATCAGGAGTTGGTTATTTGAATCAGGAGTTGGTTATTTGAATCAGGAGTTGGTTATTTGAATCAGGAGTTGGTTATTTGAATCAGAAGTTGGTTATTTGAATCAGAAGTTGGTTATTTGAATCAGCTGAAGGAAGGGTGACTTGATATACAATTAGTATAGTTCACCTTCTGTATTCCGAAACGATAATCTCTATAGTTGACAGATGAAAAATGATCTATTTTACCAATGTTTTGATGTGTCAGTCCGTTTTCGCAACAAGAGGATGAGAGGAGGATAAGAGGATAATTATACCTAATTTCGATTAAGACAATGAGAGTGCTAGGAAGGATGTTGTCGGTATAACTATTTGTTTTTTTAAATGTACAGTGACAGAATTCAGAACATGGGCCGTTTTTACAGTATTCTCCCTGTACACCAAGTCAGAACCGTAGGATAAATAACGGGGCATATGAGCAGACAATGAAAGCTCTTACAATATTTTGTTCATTACATTTCTCTAAAACAGGCTATAGGCTACATGTGCACCACCAAGTCACCACCACCAACTAGGTGAAATTAAGAGGTGAAAAGGGACTAAAATGATTAGTGTGAGGCACATGGGCTACTAACAGCTTACCACACAACGTACACTTGGTATTAGTTTCTTAGCTACAGTATATATATCTCCCTGGCTTATTACATCATTTATGCAGCAGCACACAAGACATATTGTGGACTCACCTTGTTGTGCTGTGCTCACTTCCTTCCAAAACACTCATTGTTGAATTTGCAATTTCCAATTGTTGTGTACTGTCTATGTCCAATGAGCACCGATACGTCTATAATTTATCTTCATTACTTCTCTTCATATGACAAGGATTGAAAAGGATTTGCCAGTAGAGTGTAGATTTTGAAAATATGTTGACATTTTCATCTGTGGCCAATGACCTTGAGCCTTCTTGGATGGGATTTTATGTAACTATGGTAGCACCCAAAAGGCTACAATTTTCTAAGTCTACCCAGACTTCCCAGTGAAGTAGTGTCCCCATGAGTGACAGAACACTGAGCCAATCATGGCGCAACGCTCCCTATTTTCCACTGGATGCCCCACCTCCACAGAAAGCACTGAGCTAAGCTGAAACACCTACATTTTGGAGCTGCATTACTCAAGAAAACAAAAAAAGAGACCATGTTTGTATGTGGCTTAATTAACTTGATGTTTGCAAACTGATGTGACATGTATTAATGCCAAAATAACATGCAAAACAGGCAAGCACCCCCCCAAAAAAACAATTCCCACTTGCTCTGAATGACAGGTCGCCACTGCTTGTGAGGCTGCCTCTCATCTGACTCACCGTCCCCCCCATCTCCCAACCCTCCCTCCCTCCGCTGAGAAAAGGGGACAGTCTTCCAGCTGATGGCCAGTCTGAGGGGAGGGGGGGAGCAGCGGTGAGGCTGACTCTCCATTCCCCCCCCATCTCCCAACCCTCCCTCCCTCCGATGAGAAAGGGGACCGTCTTCCAGCTGATGGCGAAACTCAAGTCACACTGTATTATTTCTGCCTCATGCATCAATTCATGTTGTTACTCCTATAACCAGAGAAGTTGAAATATTCCTCGATATTAAAAAAGACAGGCAGCAAATAACACAAGCTTATCGAAACAAGCATTTTATGGCTCATAAAATTGTTGAACAAAGTGTTGACAAAGTGCTGAAAAACAACTTCATTCAAAATGTATTTAACAATAGCTCTTTGCTGTATGTATTGAGTCTCTCTCTAATCAAATATAAAAAAATAAAAATCAACTTTGCTGTGTGTTCGAGGCTTCTTTCTATTGGTGCGAGGAAACTGCTGTCACAGTGATCTGACCTCTGATTTGCTCTCTGGGTAGGCGGAGCTCTACCTTCAGACACATGAAATGGTTCAACACGGAAACACTTTACCTTCTGCTAAATCAGCTACCGGCAACAACAAAACGAAATAGGAAGGAAAGGCTTTATCATTTATTTATTTTATACAGAAATACACAATATGTATGTGGACAAAAGTATGTGGACACCCCTTCCGTGGATCTGGATAATCCATCCATTTCAGCCACACCCGTTGCTGACATGTGTATAACATTGAGCACAGTCAAGCAATCTCCATAGACAAACAATGGCAGGAGAATGGCCTGTACTGACTTTCAACATGGCACCATCATACTGTACGATGCCACCTTCCAACAAGTCAGTTCATCAAATGTCTGCCCTGCTAGAGCTGTCCAGTCCACTGTACGTGCTATTATTGTGAAGTGGAAATGTCTAGGAGAAACAACGGTTCAGAAACAAAATGGTAGGCCACACAAGCTCACAGAACAGAGACCGCAGAGTGCTGAAGTGTGTAGCGTGTAAAAAATAACCTGTCCTCGGTTGCAACACTCACTACCGAGTTCCAAACCGCCTCTGTCCTCGGTTACAACACTCACTACCGAGTTCCAAACCGCCTCTGTCCTCGGTTGCAACACTCACTACGGAGTTCCAAACCGCCTCTGCCCTCGGTTACAACCCTCACTACCGAGTTCCAAACCGCATCTGTCCTCGGTTACAACACTCACTACCGAGTTCCAAACCGCCTCTGTCCTTGGTTACAACCCTCACTACCGAGTTCCAAACCGCCTCTGGAAGCAACATCAGCATAAGAACTGTTCATCGGGAAGCTTCATGAAATGGGTTTCCATGGCCGAGCAGCCGCACACAAGCCTAAGATCACCATGCTCAATGCCAAACATCGGCTGGAGTGGTGTAAAGCTCGCCGCCATTGGACTCTGGAGCAGTGGAAACTTGTTCTCTGGAGTGAAGAATCAATCACGCTTCACCATCTGGCAGTCCGACGGACGAATCTGGGTTTGGCGGATGCCAGAACACTACCTGCATAGTGCCAACTGTAAAGTTTGGTGGAGGAGGAATAATGGTCTGCGGCTGTTTTTCATGGTTTGGCCCCTTAGTTCCATGGAAGGGAAACCTTAACGCTGCAGCATACAATGACATTCAGCACACTGTAGAAGTCAGGTGTGTGTGTGTTGACATTTTGTGCTTCTAACTTTGTGGCAACAGCTTGGGGAAGGCCCTTTCCTGTTTCAGCATGCCAATGCCCCCGAGCACAAAGCGAGGCCCATACAGAAATGGTTTGTCGAGATCTGTATGGAAGAACTTGACGGGCCTGCACAGAGCCCTGACCTCAACCCCATCGAATACCTTGGGGATGAATTGGAACGCCGATTGCATGCCAGGCCTAAATCGCCCAACATCAGCACCAGACATCACTAATGTTCTTGTGGCTGAATGGAAGCAATGTTCCAACATCTAGTAGAAAGCCATCCCAGAAGACTGGAGGCTGTTATAGCAGCAAAGAGGGGACCAACTCCATATTAAAGCCCATGATTTTATAATGATGTTGTTCAACAAGCAGGTGTTCACATACTTTTGGCCATAAAGTATATTTGGTGATTGACAAGCAAGGCTTGGAGGACAGGTTGGTGATCACTGTACCTTCTGTTATGCTTTGATGTTTTCTTTCTTGGCCATGTGACATGAAATGATCTGTAGAAGACAGGAGTGTGTGCGCTGACATCCACACTGAGGACGGCCTGAGAACACAAATTTTTGCGTCTTTGTGTTTTATTTATGCACTATGATTTTTAGTAAAGACCAAAGAGCGCAGCCTCTTACCATTCATTATAATACACATTTCCTGTTGCTGCACAATTATTTTCCTGTTGTAACAAACTGGTTCAAATTCCTACCAGTATACAGTAGGAAGGTTCAGTGTGGCTCAGTTGGTAGAGCGTTGTGGGGTCGATTCCCATATGAAAATGTACGCACTCACTGCTATATCAGTGGACTCTGCTATAGTGGCTCTGGATCAGAGAGTCTGTTGAATGACTCACTATCAGAGAGTGTAAATGACTCACTACTGTAGTGGCTCTGGATCAGAGAGTCTGCTATCAATGAAATGACTCACTACTGTAGTGGTTCTGGATCAGAGAGTGACTCACTACTGATCAGAGACTCTGGATCTAAATGACTCACTACTGTAATGGCTCTGGATCAGAGCTGTCTGCTAAATGACTCACTACTGTATTGGCTCTGGATCAGAGAGTCTGCTAAATGACTCACTACTGTAGTGGTTCTGGATCAGAGAGTCTACTAAATGACTCACTACTGTAGTGACTCTACTAAATGGCTCACTACTGTAGTGGCTCTGGATCAGAGAGTCTGTAGTGGCTAAATGACTCACTACTGTAGTGGTTCTGGATCAGAGAGTCTACTAAATGACTCACTAAATGACTCACTACTGTAGTGGCTCTACTCAGAGTCTACTAAATGACTCACTACTGTAGTGGCTCTGGATCAGAGAGTCTACTAAATGACTCACTACTGTAGTGGTTCTGGACTCTACTAAATGGCTCACTACTGTAGTGGCTCTGGATCAGAGAGTCTGCTAAATGACTCACTACTGTAGTGGCTCTGGATCAGAGAGTCTGCTAAATGACTCACTACTGTAGTGGCTCTGGATCAGATCAAATGAGAGTCTACTAAATGACTCACTACTGTAGTGACTCTACTAAATGGCTCACTACTCTCTGGATCAGAGAGACTCACTACTGTAATCAGAGAGTGACTCACTACTGTAGTGGCTCTACTCAGAGAGTCTACTAAATGGCTCACTACTGTAGTGGCTCTGGATCAGAGAGTCTACTAAATGACTCAAATGACTCACTACTGACTCACTACTGTAGTGGCTCTGGATCAGAGAGTCTACTAAATGACTCACTACTGTAGTGGCTCTGGATCAGAGAGTCTACTAAATGACTCACTACTGTAGTGGCTCTGGATCAGTCTACTAAATGACTCACTACTGTAGTGGCTCTGGATCAGAGAGTCTACTAAATGACTCACTACTGTAGTGGCTCTGGATCAGAGAGTCTACTAAATGACTCACTACTGTAGTGGCTCTGGATCAGAGAGTCTGTAGTGGCTAAATGGCTCACTACTGTAGTGGCTCTGGATCAGAGAGTTCTAAATGACTAAATGACTCACTACTCACTACTGTAGTGGCTCTGGATCAGAGAGTCTACTAAATTACAAATATGTTTATCAGAGTGATTAAGTTTACTGAGCTTAGGTATATGGTGGACAAATAATCACTTGGGCTTCTAAAATTCATCATAAAAGATACAGCATGTCCTAATTGGGATAAATAAAATGTATCATGCTACTAATTATTAATTGATTTTGACCGTCATTCAAAGTCCTGGATAGGTACTTACACGGAGTGAACAAAACATTAGGAACACCTTCCTAATATTGAGTTGCTCCCCTTTTCCCCTCAGAACAGCCTCAATTCATCAGGACATGGACTCTACAAGGTGTTGAAAGCAAGGGATGCTGGTCCATGTTGACTCTACAAGGTGTTGATGGGATGCTGGCCCATGTTGACTCCATGTTGGACTCCCACAGGGATGCTGGTCCATGTTGACTCTACAAGGTGTTGAAAGCGTGCTGGACCATGTTGACAGAGATGCTGGACCATGTTGACCATGTCAAGCGTTCCACAGGGATGCTGGTCCATGTGGACTCCTCAAGGTGTTGAAAGCGTTCCACAGAGATGCTGGTCCATGTTGACTCCAATGCTTCCCACAGTTGTGTCAAGTTGGCTGGATGCCCTTTGGGTGGTGGACCATTCTTGACACACGCGGGAAACTGTTGAGCGTGAAAAACCCAGCAGCTTTGCAGTTCTTGACACAACCAGCGTGCCTGGCACCTACTACCATACCCCATTCAAAGACACTTAAATATTTTGTCTTGCCCATTCACCCTCTGAATGACACACATACACAATCCATGTCTCAGAGTTTAAAAATCCTTCCTTTATCCCAGTCTCCTCCCCTTCATCTACACTGACTGAAGTGGATTTAACAAGTGACATCAATAATGAATCATAGCTTTCACCTGGTCAGTCTATATCATAGAAAGAGCAGGTGTTCTTAATGTTTTGTTCACTCAGTATATTTAGGTGTTAATTGGGTTGAACTCATTGACTCACCTAATAAATAGTTAATTTCAGCTCCTTCACTCCTATCAATACAATAAGCGACTGAACCAATATAATAATCTCTTAACATATTGAACTATAATATTTTGTGGTTTTTTTGCAGTACTTTTGCTGTGGCCCCATTTCCAATATAGTGCAATACTTTGTCTAGGCTGTGTAATTATTTTTCAAGCTGCCTCACACTACAGATACAGTAGATCGGCCAGAACCGCCCAAAAGGACAGTTGCCAAACACAAGGTTACTCACTTTGCCTTTATATATAAACATGGTGCCATTTGAAACAACCTATCCTAAACCCTGGCTGTTATTTCCTCATCCTCCAGGCCATGAACAGCGAGACGGCCACTACAGCAGCCCCCAGAAGATAGAATCTCACTCCTATCGCTACCTCCTGATTCAGTTCAGGAACAGCTCTAGCCTCCACCATGACCTCTGCCCCCATAGGCTCCAGTGGATGACGGTTCTCAGCCGAGGAAGAGCCGTTGACGATGAGGGCAGTAGGAGCTGGAGGAGGAGCATCAGGATGTTTGGTTGAAGGGCTGGCGTCTTGGCCGTTAACGATCATAATCACACCCGGAGACTGGCCGTGCTGGTTTGGACCAGACGACAGGTCAAGGGCGTTAGATCCAGAGAGGGTGTGATCTGAGATTGGCTGTTGTGGTTCTGAACTGGTAAGGGGGTTCCAGACACACCCACATCATTATTACCCAGCATGCTCTGTGTTTGGCCATCTTGATTCCAGATAGATGGCTCCTCGGACACGTGGACTACAATACCCAGCATGCTCGGTGTCTGGCCGTCGTTGTTCTGGATGGACGCGTCCTCAGACACGTGAACAACATTGAGCAGCACCTCCTGGTCCCCCAGGGAGCTCAGGCAGAGGGACTCGTAGGTGTCCTCTTGGGGCTCGTTATGGGACAGGGATTCAATTATTTCCTCAGGAACTCCATTCTCCTGACATGGCAGAGGGGTGGAAGTAGTGACGGGGTCGGGGACGACAACAGGACTGTTCACATCAGCTGTAGCAAGTACAAGGTCTGACACAGACCTCTGTAGACGCGTTGAGTCCCCTGAGTACGGCTGGCTGTCCATGACCTCACTGCGGAGGACTTCAGGCTTGCTAAAGTTCACGTCATCCGCTGGGGCCGTGGCAAAGTGCTGGCTCTGAGACGGCTCAGTGTGTTGCACATCTTCAGTCACCTGCAGGAGAGATTTATTTTAGTTCCAAGACTTGAAAGTTTTCACTATCTTCAGTTTCAGGCATATTTCAAAAAAAGTGTAGATGTGGTCAACAGATTTCATTTCATTAGCAACTTGAATTCAAAAAAGAACCGAACACAACCAAAGCTGACTTGAAAGAGCTCGAGGCAAAACTGGAGAAACAGGAAAATCCAACACACACAGCCTCCTGGTAGAAGGTAGGCTTATTTACCTGGGTTGGATCAGTCTACAGCCTCCTGGTAGAAGGTAGGCTTATTTACCTGGGTTGGATCAGTCTACAGCTTCCTGGTAGAAGGTAGGCTTATTTACCTGGGTTGGATCAGTCTACAGCCTCCTGGTAGAAGGTAGGCTTATTTACCTGGGTTGGATCAGAGTCTACAGCCTCCTGGTAGAAGGTAGGCTTATTCCCTGGGTTGGATCAGTCTACAGCTTCCTGGTAGAAGGTAGGCTTATTTACCTGGGTTGGATCAGT
Organism: Oncorhynchus masou masou; assembly: GCF_036934945.1. NCBI lineage: Eukaryota > Metazoa > Chordata > Actinopteri > Salmoniformes > Salmonidae > Oncorhynchus > Oncorhynchus masou. Next base: position 55,148,410 of record NC_088232.1, read on the forward strand.
CTACAGCCTCCTGGTAGAAGGTAGGCTTATTTACCTGGGTTGGCTCAGTCTACAGCCTCCTGGTAGAAGGTAGGCTTATTTACCTGGGTTGGATCAGAGTCTACAGCCTCCTGGTAGAAGGTAGGCTTATTTACCTGGGTTGGCTCAGTCTACAGCCTCCTGATAGAAGGTAGTCTTATTTACCTGGGTTGGCTCAGTCTACAGCCTCCTGGTAGAAGGTAGGCTTATTTACCTGGGTTGGATCAGAGTCTACAGCCTCCTGGTAGAAGGTAGGCTTATTTACCTGGGTTGGATCAGTCTACAGCCTCCTGGTAGAAGGTAAGCTTATTTACCTGGGTTGGCTCAGTCTACAGCCTCCTGGTAGAAGGTAGGCTTATTTACCTGGGTTGGATCAGTCTACAGCCTCCTGGTAGAAGGTAGGCTTATTTACCTGGGTTGGCTCAGTCTACAGCTTCCTGGTAGAAGGTAGACTTATTCCCTGGGTTGGATCAGTCTACAGCCTCCTGGTAGAAGGTAGGCTTATTTACCAGGGTTGGATCAGTCTACAGCCTTCTGGTGGACGGTAGGCTTATTTACCTGGGTTGGATCAGAGTCTACAGCCTCCTGGTAGAAGGTAGGCTTATTTACCTGGGTTGGATCAGAGTTCTCTACAGTCTCCTGGTAGAAGGTAGACTTATTTACCTGGGTTGGCTCAGTCTACAGCTTCCTGGTGGAAGGTAGGCTTATTTACCTGGGTTGGATCAGTCTACAGCCTCCTGGTGGACGGTAGGCTTATTTACCTGGGTTGGATCAGTCTACAGCCTCCTGGTAGAAGGTAGGCTTATTTACCTGGGTTGGATCAGTCTACAGCCTCCTGGTAGAAGGTAGGCTTATTTACCTGGGTTGGATCAGTCTACAGCCTACTGGTAGTAGGCTTATTTACTTGGGTTGGCTCAGAGTTCTCTACAGCCTCCTGGTAGGAGGTAGGTTTATTTACCTGGGTTGGATCAGTCTACAGCCTCCTGGTAGAAGGTAGACTTATTCCCTGGGTTGGATCAGAGTCTACAGCTTCCTGGTGGACGGTAGGCTTATTTACCTGGGTTGGATCAGTCTACAGTCTCCTGGTAGAAGGTAGGCTTATTTACCTGGGTTGGCTCAGTCTACAGTCTCCTGGTAGAAGGTAGGCTTATTTACCTGGGTTGGATCAGTCTACAGCCTACTGGTAGAAGGTAGGCTTATTTACCTGGGTTGGATCAGAGTTCTCTACAGCCTCCTGGTAGAAGGTAGGTTTATTTACCTGGGTTGGATCAGTCTACAGCCTCCTGGTAGAAGGTAGACTTATTCCTGGGTTGGATCAGAGTCTACAGCTTCCTGGTGGAAGGTAGGCTTATTTACCTGGGTTGGCTCAGTCTACAGTCTCCTGGTAGACGGTAGGCTTATTTACCTGGGTTGGATCAGTCTACAGCCTCCTGGTAGAAGGTAGGCTTATTTACCTGGGTTGGATCAGAGTCTACAGCCTCCTGGTAGAAGGTAGACTTATTTACCTGGGTTGGATCAGTCTACAGCCTCCTGGTAGAAGGTAGGCTTATTTACCTGGGTTGGATCAGTCTACAGCCTCCTGGTAGAAGGTAGGCTCATTTACCTGGGTTGGATCAGTCTACAGCCTCCTGGTAGAAGGTAGGCTCATTTACCTGGGTTGGCTCAGTCTACAGCCTCCTGGTAGAAGGTAGGCTTATTTACCTGGGTTGGATCAGTCTACAGCCTCCTGGTAGAAGGTAGGCTTATTTACCTGGGTTGGATCAGTCTACAGCCTCCTGGTAGAAGGTAGGCTTATTTACCTGGGTTGGCTCAGTCTACAGCCTCCTGGTAGAAGGTAGGCTTATTTACCTGGGTTGGATCAGTCTACAGCCTCCTGGTAGAAGGTAGACTTATTCCCTGGGTTGGATCAGTCTACAGCTTCCTGGTGGACGGTAGGCTTATTTACCTGGGTTGGATCAGTCTACAGCCTCCTGGTAGAAGGTAGGCTTATTTACCTGGGTTGGATCAGAGTTCTCCACAGCCTCCTGGTGGAAGGTAGGAACTTTGACTGTGTGTGGCGAGGTGTCCTGAACTGGCCGTCTCTCAGGGGACTGGAATGCGGCCAAGGCAGCAGGGGTGGGGGTGGATTCAGTTTGGGACAGGGCTAGGTGTGAGACAGGCAACGTGGGAGTGATTTCAGATACAACTGGGATTAGGTGTGAACCAGACAAGGTAGGAGTGGTTTCAGACAGGGCTATCTGTGTTGGAGCATCACTATGACACAAGTCGTCCTCCAGAGTGACGGTTTCAATAGGACCAGGCTGGGATGAGGCTGGAGGTTCAGAGATCACTGTGGGCTCCTCCACTGAGACAGGAGACGGGGGGGCTGCCTGGGGCTCTGCCTGAGGGGCAGCAACAGGAGAAGGTGCTGCCTCTGAGGCTATTTCAGGGCTCACTGCTGCTTTGGGGGCATGTTCTGAAGAGGAGCCAGCCATGGGAGCCTTGGGAACTGAGCTTGGGGGGGCTTCTGGCTGGGCAGCCACTACAGGACGTGGCAAAACCTCTGGGGCTACTTCAGGAGGGAGTGAAGCCTCAGGTGGGGCAGCGACCTCCGGTGGGGCTGGCTGACCTGGGAGGACCAGAGAACATGGCGACCCCTCAGAGCTGGTAGAAGGAATTGGATGAACATGGGTCCTGGCTGCGGTGGTAGCAACAGCTGAAGGAGGGTAGGGATCTAAGGAGTAAGAGAAACACTAACAGATTGAGGCATTTCACCATTCCTCACACATAATAAGCACCATGTTGTTTTGACATTTACTGTAATAGTGTTTGAAACCTTGGATTTGATTTTACAGTTCTGGGCAGCATTCAATTACATCAATTGTTGATTGAACAATAGCACACACACACAAAAATACATGTTCTCTGTCATCATATCCACAATGTTGAACTGAGTCACAGAGATCCTAGGTGTCCAGGTTTTTTTTAAATGCACTTGAAATAAAGTTTGATTTGTGTGTGACTTACTGTTCTGGTTGTGCTTGTTCCACTCTGCCCTCAGTTCATCAGCCAGATCCTGATGCTCCAACAGCTCCAGGGCTGACATCAACTCTTCTGGCCAGTTCATTCTCTTCTGTACATAGTCCAGCAGGAGTTGCATGGCTGCATAGTTACCAGAAAAGTCCTTCTTGGCCTGGATCTCCTCCTGAAAGTACAATGAATTAATGTTTAATTTAAAAAATAAACATCAGAAAATAGTTCATATATTCATTTTCATTTACCAGGTACATAATCTGGTTCAGATTATACATCAAATAAAGATTGTGATAATTGGATTGATAATCTGAATAAAATGTCCTAAATGACCAACAACATCCAACCAACTACCCACCCAGCCAAAAGCTACTCACCCAGCAACTACCCACCCAGCCAAAAGCTACTCACCCAGCAACTACCCACCCAGCCAAAAGCTACTCACCCAGCCAAAAGCTATTCACCCAACTACCCACCCTGACACCCACCTTGCCAGAAGCTACCCACCCTGCCATAAACTACTCACCCAGCTACCCGCCCAGCCAGAAGCTACTCACCTTGTCAGAAGGTGTAAGGCAAGGGAGATTGGCCATGAGCTCTGTGGCTTTCACTCTGCTCACAAACACCGCCATTCTGCGCCGCAGGTGCAAAGACAGTTTTTCACGGGTGAACGAAGACATCATGTGCTGTGGAGAGAGCAGGAGAGGAGACATGACCACAGGCACAGTCAAAACTGTTCGCTGCTCTGGCCCCCCAATGGTGGAACAAACTCCCTCACGACGCCAGGACAGCGGAGTCAATCATCACCTTCCGGAGACACCTGAAACCCCACCTCTTCAAGGAATACCTAGGATAGGATAAAGTAATCCTTCTCACCCCCCCCCCTTAAATGATTTAGATGCACTATTGTAAAGTGGCTGTTCCACTGGATGTCATAAGGTGAATTCACCAATTTGTAAGTCGCTCTGGATAAGAGCGTCTGCCAAATGACTTAAATGTAAATGTAATGTTTATGCAGCCTTGCTCATGCTGTAGAACGAGCTATAAACAAAGCAGGGTTGTTACCTGGTTTCTCAGACGGATAAATTCTACCTCAGTAGGGACCTCAGACGGATCCTATTGGCAGGTGTTGAACCCTGAAACAAAACAAAAGGATGTCAGATTATGCAAGACTCATGTTGCAGCATCAGTGCAGGCAACATAACTGAACAGGAGACAGAAACGAAGATAATAGTCACTGCTGCTCTGTCTGATAATTGTTCAGGACAATGAAAGAGAGACGGGCCTGGTCTAGTAACTAATTAATGACCTCCAGACTCTGAGAGCTTAATATCACAAGCCAAGGAGCTTTAGTCTAGCTGAGGAAAAACGACTGAAGCACCCTATTCCCCTCCTATGAGCCCTGGGCAAAAGTAGTGCCCTGTATGGTGTGTCATCTGAGACGCAGCCAAAGGACCTCCACTAGAACCAGGGAAAACACCCAGGCCTGCGTCTACCGCGAAGGACCACCACTAGAACCAGGGAAAACACCCAGAACTGCGTCTACCGCGAAGGACCTCCACTAGAACCAGGGAAAACACCCAGGCCTGCGTCTACCGCGAAGGACCTCCACTAGAACCAGGGAAAACACCCAGACCTGCGTCTACCGCGAAGGACCACCACTAGAACCAGGGAAAACACCCAGAACTGCGTCTACCGCGAAGGACCTCCACTAGAACCAGGGAAAACACCCAGACCTGCGTCTACCGTCCACTAGAACCAGGAAAACACCCAGGCCTGCGTCTACCGCGAAGGACCTCCACTAGAACCAGGGAAAACACCCAGGCCTGCGTCTACCGCGAAGGACCTCCACTAGAACCAGGGAAAACACAGGCCTGAAAGGACCTCCACTAGAACCAGGGAAAACACCCAGAACTGCATCTAGAAGGACCACCACTGAACCAGGGAAAACACCCAGAACTGCGTCTACCGCGAAGGACCTCCACTAGAACCAGGGAAAACACCCAGGCCTGAAAGGACCTCCACTAGAACCAGGGAAAACACCCAGAACTGCATCTACCGCGAAGGACCACCACTAGAACCAGGGAAAACACCCAGAACTGCGTCTACCGCGAAGGACCTCCACTAGAACCAGGGAAAACACCCAGAACTGCGTCTACCGCGAAGGACCTCCACTAAAACCAGGGAAAACACCCAGAACTGCTTCTACCGCGAAGGACCACCACTAGAACCAGGGAAAACACCCAGAACTGTGTCTACCGCGAAGGACCTCCACTAGAACCAGGGAAAACACCCAGAACTGTGTCTACCACGAAGGACCTCCACTACAACCAGTAAATATTAGAATAAGCTACCTCAATATGTGCAGCCGTAGGTGGTAATATCTCTAGGAGCTGATCCATCTTCAGTATTTTGAAATAATTCTAATGTTAAGGAAAGATTTAAATAGAGAAAGCTGATCTGAGGGCAGTGCACAAACTACGCATTTAGCAACCGTTTCCTCTGCGTGTTGTTTTGGGAAAAGCATGGTGCATCTTTCTTACAACGACCGAAGATGTATTGTTAAAAAAAAACAACTCCTAAGCCTCATTGGGAAACCAGGCACAGCCCTTTACAGCAGAGGAGAAACATTGTTTATTGAATACACTTTAAATCCTTCCCGGTTCATACCTACAGACACACTGCCAGACAATCTGTTGTTGTTATGTTCAATAAGGAAGGAGGAAGCCCTTCAGTCATAGGACATCTAGTCTACATAAGTCTACTACAAATGGCACCCTATGCGATATCTAGTGCACTCCCTTTGCCCATAGCGTGTTGGGAAGGGGAATAGGAACTCCTTCCTCCCAGGAAGTCCTCTCTCCATGGCCCACGACAGCTAGTAGCCTTAGCATTGATAGCTGCTGTCTTTCTAGCTAGCATGTTTACCAAAACAGTGGCGGGGTGGCCACTTTGTTGTTTGAACTGCAGATTTTCAGTTTAAGTTGACAGTTGAAATCTAGCAGGTTGATTTAAACCCACGGAAAAAGTGGACCGGCCTAGGAGAGAGTGTCCCGGCCTAGGAGAGAGTGTCCCGACCTAGGAGAGAGTGTCCCGACCTAGGAGAGAGTGTCCCGACCTAGGAGAGAGTGTCCCGGCCTAGGAGAGAGTGTCCCGGCCTAGGAGAGAGTGTCCCGACCTAGGAGAGAGTGTCCCGACCTAGGAGAGAGTGTCCCGGCCTAGGAGAGAGTGTCCCGGCCTAGGAGAGAGTGTCCCGGCCTAGGAGAGAGTGTCCCGACCTAGGAGAGAGTGTCCAGACCTAGGAGAGAGTGTCCAGACCTAGGAGAGAGTGTCCCGGCCTAGGAGAGAGTGTCCCGACCTAGGAGAGAGTGTCCCGACCTAGGAGAGAGTGTCCCGGCCTAGAGAGAGTGTCCCGACCTAGGAGAGAGTGTCCCGACCTAGGAGAGAGTGTCCCGAGAGAGTGTCCCGACCTAGGAGAGAGTGTCCAGACCTAGGAGAGAGTGTCCAGACCTAGGAGAGAGTGTCCAGACCTAGGAGAGAGTGTCCAGACCTAGGAGAGAGTGTCCAGACCTAGGAGAGAGTGTCCAGACCTAGGAGAGAGTGTCCAGACCTAGGAGACTGTCAGGGTGATATGGATAGTGTAGAATAAAGCCAAGGAGCAGTCTTCTCCCTTTGAACTGCTGTCACAGCTGAAGAGCTAATATGTCATTCTCTGCTTAACCTGTCTCTCACACACACACACAACCTGTGGAACCCTTGTTGGGCGGGTAGCAAAAGTTTTACAATGTAAGAAAATTACTTGTGAAACAGTAAAGGACAAACTAATGAACTTGGGGCGGCAGGTAGCCTAGTGGTTGGGCCAGTAACCCAAAGGTTGCTGGATCAAATCCCCAAGCTGAAAAGGTACAAATCTGTCATTTTCCCCATGAACATGGTAGGCCATATTTGTAAATAAGAATTTGTTGTTAACTGACTTGCCTAGTTAATTAAAAAAAATATGTGCGACGTTAAACTTTGAGAGAAAAAGCACCTTGAGGAGACAAGGGCACCTGCGCAAAGCTCTGCCAGGGGAATGCCCTCTAATCTAAACACTAGGTCAAACACTGGCTCACCTGGTTGGACAGTTACCTGCTCAGGTGTGTAAGGGACATTATCAAGCCATGTTAATAAGATCCAGAAAAAAAATATTGATAAGGCCTACAATATTGTTTAAATAAATAAATAAAAACACATCAGAAAATATACAATACACAATAAGAAACGCATATTCACTGCAGACTGAAGTGTAAATCATGCGTTTATATTTTCAATATTGTCACAGATTAAATAAATCAGATGTTTTGCGTTAATGATCAGTCCATGTTCAGTGCAAAAGTGAGGTGAAAACCGAATTGTCTGGAGACTGTTGCGCACTTCAGAAGGGAACAGATCTCTTCTACGCTACATTTCCCATGTTCAAGTTTGTACCATGGAGCAGACTAGTAGCTTGTATATTATGAAGTAACAAACTGCTATGGCGTTCTTTCGTCCTCATTCAATTTTCTGACCAAATACAGGAAATCCTTTTGTCGACAGTTGAGCTCCGATCAACGATGGAGAAAAGTAATAACAATGCCGGTTGAAGTGAAGGACCCATAAATGTCAGAAGTGCCAAATGATCTTACCTTTCCGTTTAGAACTTCGGCAGACGGTGAATAAGCCACTCCTGTGCGGTTGAAGTACATACACGCCAGCACCTATGTGAAGCTAGCCACAATAAGGATTAGTCACAGCAGTAGAATTTGAAGATCGCCTTCAAAATAAAAGTCCTTAATTGAAAGTGATGCAAACGGCCACAGATAGTGGAATCGTGCCATATTTGTACCAAGTAATTCTGAACAAGGTTGGGAATGTTACATGAATGCAACAAAATACAATAATTAGTTAAGTTGACAAAAATGTGAAATCGCAGTGTAGATATGTACGTCTTCAGGATTGCATTGGGGCATACAGTTAACTGTACCTATGGATTGTGGATCAATGAAATGGGGTATCAGTCTACTCAGTGACACCCACAGAACACAACTGAGCAGAGTTTACACATTTATTAGCGTCGTCGCTGTTATTTGCGGGACTAATATATTTGCAGCACTTTTAAGACCCCTTCAAGTATCCAAAAAATATATTTAAAAAAATAATTCGATTTTGATGGCATAATTTGTTTGTCCTTACTGCTGTTAGACCATAAAAACACATGGAATAACATATTCACTACACGGAACATATAGTCCCACCAAAAAAATCTAAAGGAAGTTTGTTCTAAATTGTCTGTCCTGTATCTGAGATATAAGAAAGATCAGGAAACATTTTTAATTTTTGCATGTATTTAACCCATTATTTTTTTCTACTGGTACCAGGAACCTACGCGTCTTGTGAGCCTCCTAGAGCAAAACAACCGACGTGTTCGTGCTAGTCTTAACTTTACACAGATGAGTCATATTAGGGTTTAGGCCAAACCGTTCGGAGGCTACAGACGCTTTTGTGAGAAGACCGATGTTTTCTGTTATCGCAGATGCGGAAGTGTTACATGGGCGGATTCGGTAAATTGAGACGCATCCAAATATAAAAACCAGATATCCCGTTTAATCACCCATGTGCCTGCAACGGCAAGAGGGGGTGGCTCCACTCACCGTGTCATCTGGTTGGTTGAAATCCGCAATCTCTCGCTTATCATTGGAGGACAGTAGGGAGCATGAAAAAGACAGCAAATAGTAACTGTTCCCTCCCTGTTCCCTCCCTGCTAACATAATAAATGTTCATGCTACTCAATAATTTCATCCAAACTGCTCGCCAGGCCCTAAAATAAAAACCTGTTCTATTTTTGAGGGTTGACGCGCTGCAAGTTCCGCCTCTCCCATACAGAACCAATCAATCGATATAATCGAGAACAATCATCAGAAATTACGCGATATGAATCAGACAGTGGGAAGCCACCTGGCCCACTAGTTGGTCAGAAGGTTCAAATCAACGTTTCATATCGGCATTTCCCGAGTAGGCAAAAAAAACATCAACCACGGATTTTATTACACCCCTGTGTAAGTATAATGATCATTTTTATTGTCCTGTAACTGAATCTAGAATAAATTCTCCTGACGTCCTTTCACTGTGTCAAGGGTACATAATCACATGATTTTTTAAAACTGTGATTTACAAAGCTAATGTCGTGGATTTAAAAAAAGTATTTTTATCCAGGGATAGTCCGCTGATATGACCCATAGTAGGGAGGAAGATTTCTTGAGTGCATTTTGATCTGAATATAGAATCAGCCGAGTGGTTAGAGTTTTGGACTAGTAACCGAAAGGTTGTAAATTCAAATCTCTGAGTTGACAAGGTTCAAATCTGTCGTTCTGCCCCTGAACAGGCAGTTAACCCACTGTTCCTAGGCCGTCATTGTAAATAATAATTTGTTCTTAACTGGACTTGCCTAGTTAAATAAAAGGTAATAAAAATAAAATGTAATTCAGTTTCTTAATTTAGAATAAATCCAATTTAGTTGTCATTGTCTTGTTTTTCTTTACAGATGCCACCTTTTAGAAGAAAAATAACCACTCTGGTTTACAGAGACCTGACTAGAGGCGGGATAGCACATACACCCCTGCCACTCTTCCTGGGGTCCAGCAAAATTAAGGCAGTTTATACAATTTTAAAAACATTACAATACATTCACAGATTTCATAACATACTGTGTGCCCTCAGGCCCCTACTCCACCCACCACACATCTCCAGTGCCCTCCACTAATATTGGCACCCATGGTAAATATGAGCAAAACGGGCTGTGAATTTATTTTCTTTGCTGTTTATCCTCTTGGTCTTTCATTCAAACATATTCACAAAAATGTAACCTTTAATTGAAATAAAATGATTGAAATAAATGTATGCAAAATAAATTAAATATTTTTATGAAAACATGCCACAATTATTGGCACTCCAAGAAGTTCTTATGAGTAAATTCTAACTGAAGTATATTCCCATTCATTTTTTACGTTTTTAAAGTTCACCTGAGTGATTACGAACACTTAAGTGGTAAGCCATGACTTCCTGTTTTACTGGGGTATAAATATGACGAGACACACAGGCCAAGTTCCCATAGTCATCCTTCACTATGGGAAAGACCCAAGAATACAGTAATGATTTGCAACAAAGGTTGTTGAGCTGCACAAATCAGGAAATGGCTATAAGAAAATAGCTCAAAGGTTGAAAATGCCCATTTCCACTATCAGGGCAATAATTAGAAGTTTAAAACAACTGGAGACGTTAACAATCGGCCTGGAAGAGGACGTGTGTCTATATTGACCCCACGCACAGTGAGGAGGATGGTTAGAGTGGTCAAATAATCTCCAAGGATCACAGCTGGAGAATTGCAGATGTTAGCTGGGTCATGGGGTCAGAAAATCTCCAAAACTACGATCAGACACCAACTACATAACCACAAGTTGTTTAGGAGGGTTGTCAGACATTAGCTGGGTCAGAAAATCTCAAACTACGATCAGACACCAACTACATAACCACAAGTTGTTTAGGAGGGTTGTCAGAAAAAAACTTTGCTGTCATCAAACAACGAACTCAAGCGCCTACAATTTGCCAAACGTTACTGGAACTTTCAATGGGAACGAGCGGGTTCTATGGTCAGATGAGACCAAAATAGCTTTTTAGAAACAAACACCAGAGGTGTGTTTGGCGTAGACAGAAAGATAGCTATGCAGAAAAGTACCTCACCCCCACTGTGAAGTATGGTGCTGGATCTTTGATGTTGTGGGGCTGTTTTTCTTCCAAAGGCCCTGGACAACGTGTTAGGATTCATGGTATCATATACTCCAAGTACCAGCAGTTATTACATCGAAAAATTACTGCCTTTGCTAGGAAGTATAATAATATTTGAAAGATAAATACACAGAGGACGAGAGGACTAGAATTAACGATAAATGGGAGTTGGTTTTCAGTTCAACAGCTGTTTAGAATCTGTGGAATGTCAGTCCTGGTCTCAGAGCTACGTGTGCCACGTTTTCATTGGTCTATACATTGATTCTGGATACTTGTTATTGGCAATTGGCCCAGTTGTACTGCAAGGACTTCTGATTGGTCAACCCCAGGCTAGGGTTGGGGGTTATAAATGACATCCTGTTCCTTTGTTTAGAAAAGCTGAGGACAAGGGAGACTGAACATCTACCTCCCAGCATAATATCTATGATTTGTCCTTCTTAAAAAAAAAAAAAGAATTCTCCCCAGGGACCTCCCGGATGTCGCAGTGGTTAAGGGCGCTGTACTGCAGCGCCAGCTGTGCCACCAGAGACCCTGGGTTCGCACCCAGGCTCTGTCGCAACCAGGAGGTCCGTGGGGCAATGCACAATTGGCATAGCGTCGTCCAGGTTAGGGGGGTTTGGCCAGACTTAAGTCATTCCGGAAGGAAGATATTGTATTTTAAATAGGAACTCAAACCGTACATGTAAGTTTTTGTTGTTTTTTTTGCTATGAGGAGTTTCTTCTCCAGACAGTCGAGCTCTACCCGGAAGCTCTCAAATGAGTCATTTGAGGAATTCAAACACTGGCAGTTTGAACAAGAGACTGTCAGGAAGTTGGCACCACTGACCTCAGACAGAACAGAGTCCTCTCTGTCCACAGATATGTCAATGATACGAATTAAGGAACAACTATAAAGTTTCAGTAAGCTAGGATTTTTATTTGCATTCAGTGTTTGTCATGTATAAGAGGAAATATATATTACCTCAGTCATCTGTCTTATATATATATATATATATATATATATACGGGTTTGATTTTGGACATTAAAGCATGTTTTTCCCGCATCCTTTGCTCTCTGCGCCTGACTCCACACACATTCACTCATTGAGCGTTACAGGTAGTATAGAATACAGTATATACAGTCGTATGAAAATGTTTGGGCACCCCTCTGAGGCTGTATAATAATTTACTCTGTCGTCACAGAAAATGATCACAGTGGCATGCCATTCATTTTCTAATAAAAGCTGAGTACTGGGGTATTGGCCAGACAAAGATTTTTAGTGTAGCAATATTAAGTTGTATGAAATTAAATCAGATGTGAAAAATAGGCTATGCAAAAATGTGGGCACCCTTGTCATTCTGTTGATTTGAATACCTGTAACTACTTAGCACTGATTCATTTTGAACACACAATTGGTTTGGTGAGCTCATTTAGCCTTGAACTTCATAGACAAGTGCATCCAATCATGAGAAAAGGTATTTAAGGCGGCCAATTGCAAGTTGTTGTTCTCTTTGACTCTCCTCTGAAAAGTGGCAACAAGGGGGCCTCAAAACAACTCTCAAATGACCCGAAAACAAAGATTGTTCAACATTATGGTTTAGAGGAAGGCTACAAAAAGCTATCGCTGAGATTTAAGCTGTCAGTGTCCACTGTGAGGAACATAGTGAGGAAATGGAAGACCACAGGCACAGTTCTTGTTAAGGCCATAAGTGGCCAAGTAAAATATCGGAGAGGCAAAGGGCAAAGAGCAAAGGATGGTAAAAGCAGGTAAAAAGCAGACCACCTCCAAAGATTTTCTTGCTGCAGACGGTGTCACATCGTTCAACAATTCAGTGCACTTTGCACAAGGAGAAGCTGTATGGGAGAGTGATGCGGAAGAAGCCTTTTCTGCACACACGCCACAAACAGAGTCGCTTGAGGTATGCAAACACACATTTGGACAAGCCAGCTTCATTTTGGAATAAGGTGCTGTGGACTGATGAAACAAAGAGTGAGTTATTTGGTCATAACAAGGGACGTTATGCATGGCGGCAAAGAACACAGCGTTCCAAGAAAAACACTAGCTACCCACAGTAAAGTTTGGTTTCCATCATGCTGTGTGGCGGTACTGGGGATCTTGTTAAAGCTGAGGGTCGCATGGATTCCACTCAATATCAGCAGATTCTTGGGAATAATGTTGAAGAATCAGTCACAAAGTTGAAGTTACGCCGGGGCTGGATATTTCAACAAGACAACGACCCAAAACACTGCTCAAAATCTATCCGGGCATTTATGCAGAGGAACAAGTACAATGTTCTGGAATGGCCATCCCAGTCCCCAGACCTGAATATCATTGAGAATCTGTGGGATGATTTGAAGCGGGCTGTCCATGCTCGGCAACCATCAAACCTAAATGAACTGGAGATGTTTTGTAAGGAGGAATGGTCCAAAATACCTTCATCCAGAATCCAGACACTCATTAGAGGCTATGGGAAGTGTTGTTTTTTTTTATTTTATGTTTTTTACTTTATTTAACCAGGCAAGTCAGTTAAGAACAAATTCTTATTTTCAATGACGGCCTGAGAACAGTGGGTTAACTGCCTGTTCAGGGGCAGAACGACAGATTTGTACCTTGTCAGCTCGGGGGTTTGAACACGCAACCTTCCGGTTACTAGTCCAACGCTCTAGGCTACCCTGCCTCCCCGCCTCTAGAGACTGTTATTTTAGCAAAAGGAGGCTCTACTAAAAATTGATGTGATTTTTCTATTGGGGTGCCCAAATTTATGCACCTGTCTAATTTAGTTTTGATGCATATTGCACATTTTCTGTTAATCCAATAAACCTCATTTCACTACTGAAATATTACTGTGTCCATCAGTTACTTGATAGATCAAAATTAAATTGCTAAATAAACTTCAGTTAGTGCTAAATACGGCTGCTAGAATCCTGACTAGAACCAAAAAATTTGATCATATTACTCCAGTGCTAGCCTCCTTACACTGGCTTCCTGTCAAAGCAATGTTTGTTATATCTGGAGTACTTCTCCTGTCCAATTCGATGTCCTGTGTGAATTTAAGTGTGCATTCTCTAATTCTCTCCTTCTCTCTCTCGGAGGACCTGAAGCCCTAGGACCATGCCCCAGGACTACCTGACATGATGACTCCTTGCTGTCCCCAGTCCACCTGGCCGTGCTGCTGCTCCAGTTTCAACTGTTCTGCCTTATTATTATTCGACCATGCTGGTCATTTATGAACATTTGAACATCTTGGCCATGTTCTGTTATAATCTCCACCCGGCACAGCCAGAAGAGGACTGGCCACCCCACATAGCCTGGTTCCTCTCTAGGTTTCTTCCTAGGTTTTGGCCTTTCTAGGAAGTTTTTCCTAACCACCGTGCTTCTACACCTGCATTGCTTGCTGTTTGGGGTTTTAGGCTGGGTTTCTGTACAGCACTTTGTCAGCTGATGTACGAAGGGCTATATAAAAAAAATTGATTTGATCCAAACACCCAATTATTTATAAATGGAAATCATGGAAATTGTCAGGGGTTCCCAAACTTTTTCATACGACTGTACAGATGAAATTAGTAAAACAGTATATGAAGTGACCAGTGTTCCAAGTCTATGTGCATAGGGCAGCAGCCTCTAAGGTGCAGGGTTGAGTAACCAGGTGGTAGCCGGCTAGTGAAAGTGACTAAGTTCAGGGCAGGGTACTGGGTGGAGGCTGGCTAATTAACAGTCCGATGGCCTTGGATTAGAAGCTGTTTTCCAGTCTCTCTGTCCCAGCTTTGATGAACCTGTACTGAACACACCTTCTGGATGATAACGGGGTGAACAGGCAGTGGCTCGGGTGGTTGTTGTCCTTGATGATCTTTATGGCCTTCCTGTGACATCGGGTGCTGTAGGTGTCCTGGAGGGCAGGTAGTTTGCCCCCGGTGATGCGTTGGGCAGACCTCACTACCCTCTGGAGAGCCCTGCGGTTGCGAGCGGTGCAGTTGCCATACCAGGCGGTGCTACAGCCCGACAAGATGCTCTCAATGGTGCATCTGTAAAAGTTTGTGTGGGTCTTTGTGGCCAAGACAAATTTCTTCAGCCTCCTGAGGTTGAAGAGTTGTTTTGGCGCTTTCTACACCTCACTGTCTATGAGGGTGGACCATTTCCTGGGGCGGCAGGGTAGCCTAGTGGTTAGAGCGTTGGACTAGTAACCGGAAGGTTGAGGGTGGACCATTTCCTGGGGCGGCAGGGTAGCCTAGTGGTTAGAGCGTTGGACTAGTAAACGGAAGGTTGAGGGTGGACCATTTCCTGGGGCGGCAGGGTAGCCCAGTGGTTAGAGCGTTGGACTAGTAAACGGAAGGTTGAGGGTGGACCATTTCCTGGGGCGGCAGGGTAGCCTAGTGGTTAGAGCGTTGGAGTAGTAAACGGAAGGTTGAGGGTGGACCATTTCCTGGGGCGGCAGGGTAGCCTAGTGGTTAGAGCGTTGGACTAGTAACCGGAAGGTTGAGGGTGGACCATTTCCTGGGGCGGCAGGGTAGCCTAGTGGTTAGAGCGTTGGACTAGTAACCGGAAGGTTGAGGGTGGACCATTTCCTGGGGCGGCAGGGTAGCCTAGTGGTTAGAGCGTTGGACTAGTAAACGGAAGGTTGAGGGTGGACCATTTCCTGGGGCGGCAGGGTAGCCTAGTGGTTAGAGCGTTGGACTAGTAACCGGAAGGTTGAGGGTGGACCATTTCCTGGGGCGGCAGGGTAGCCTAGTGGTTAGAGCGTTGGACTAGTAACCGGAAGGTTGAGGGTGGACCATTTCCTGGGGCGGCAGGGTAGCCTAGTGGTTAGAGCGTTGGACTAGTAAACGGAAGGTTGAGGGTGGACCATTTCCTGGGGCGGCAGGGTAGCCTAGTGGTTAGAGCGTTGGACTAGTAACCGGAAGGACCATTTCAGACCGGCAGTGACTTGTACGAGGAGGAACTTGAAGCTTTCCACCTTCTCCACTGCGGTCTCGTCGATGTGAATAGGGGCGTAATACTCTGGTCCTGTTGACAGTGTACTGTACTCTAAGGTGCATTTTGAAAAGAAGGTCGACGACATCCGATCCTCGTTTGCTAAGTCAAACGACACCACTGGTTCTGCTCACACTGCCCTACCCTGTGCTCTGACCTCTTTCTCCCCTCTCTCTCCAGATGAAATCTCGCTTCTTGTGACGGCCGGCCGCCCAACAACCTGCCCGCTTGACCCTATCCCCTCCTCTCTTCTCCAGACCATTTCCGGAGACCTTCTCCCTTACCTTACCTCACCTCGCTCATCAACTCATCCCTGACCGCTGGCTACGTCCCTTCCGTCTTCAAGAGAGCGAGAGTTGCACCCCTTCTGAAAAAACCTACACTCGACCCCTCCGATGTCAACAACTACAGACCAGTATTCTCTCCAAAACTCTTGAACGTGCCGTCCTTGGCCAGCTCTCCCGCTATCTCTCTCAGAATGACCTTCTTGATCCAAATCAGTCAGGTTTCAAGACTAGTCATTCAACTGAGACTGCTCTTCTCTGTATCACGGAGGCGCTCCGCACTGCTAAAGCTAACTCTCTCTCCTCTGCTCTCATCCTTCTAGACCTATCGGCTGCCTTCGATACTGTGAACCATCAGATCCTCCTCTCCACCCTCTCCGAGTTGGGCATCTCCGGCGCGGCCCACGCTTGGATTGCGTCCTACCTGACAGGTCGCTCCTACCAGGTGGCGTGGAGAGAATCTGTCTCCTCGCCACGCGCTCTCACCACTGGGGTCCCCCAGGGCTCTGTTCTAGGCCCTCTCCTATTCTCGCTATACACCAAGTCACTTGGCTCTGTCATAACCTCACATGGTCTCTCCTATCATTGCTATGCAGACGACACACAATTAATCTTCTCCTTTCCCCTTCTGATGACCAGGTGGCGAATCGCATCTCTGCATGTCTGGCAGACATATCAGTGTGGATGATGGATCACCACCTCAAGCTGAACCTCGGCAAGACGGAGCTGCTCTTCCTCCCGGGGAAGGACTGCCCGTTCCATGATCTCGCCATCACGGTTGACAACTCCATTGTGTCCTCCTCCCAGAGCGCTAAGAACCTTGGCGTGATCCTGGACAACACCCTGTCGTTCTCAACTAACATCAAGGCGGTGGCCCGTTCCTGTAGGTTCATGCTCTACAACATCCGCAGAGTACGACCCTGCCTCACACAGGAAGCGGCGCAAGTCCTAATCCAGGCACTTGTCATCTCCCGTCTGGATTACTGCAACTCGCTGTTGGCTGGGCTCCCTGCCTGTGCCATTAAACCCCTACAACTCATCCAGAACGCCGCAGCCCGTCTGGTGTTCAACCTTCCCAAGTTCTCTCACGTCACCCCGCTCCTCCACTCTCTCCACTGGCTTCCAGTTGAAGCTCGCATCCGCTACAAGACCATGGTGCTTGCCTACGGAGCTGTGAGGGAACGGCACCGCAGTACCTCCAGGCTCTGATCAGGCCCTACACCCAAACAAGGGCACTGCGTTCATCCACCTCTGGCATGCTCGCCTCCCTACCACTGAGGAAGTACAGTTCCCGCTCAGCCCAGTCAAAACTGTTCGCTGCTCTGGCCCCCCAATGGTGGAACAAACTCCCTCACGACGCCAGGACAGCGGAGTCAATCACCACCTTCCGGAGACACCTGAAACCCCACCTCTTCAAGGAATACCTAGGATAGGATAAAGTAATCCTTCTCACCCCCCCTTAAATGATTTAGATGCACTATTGTAAAGTGGCTGTTCCACTGGATGTCAGAAGGTGAATTCACCAATTTGTAAGTCGCTCTGGATAAGAGCGTCTGCTAAATGACTTAAATGTAAATGTACTCTACCATAGGTAATACTCTGGTCCTGTTGACAGTGTACTGTACTCTGGTCCTGTTGACAGTGTACTGTACTCTACCATAGGTAATACTCTGGTCCTGTTGACAGCTCCCTCTGCTGTCTCCTGAAGTCCACGATCAGCTCTTTGATTTTGTTGACGTTGAGGGAGAGGTTATTTTCCGGGCACAGCTGTATAATGTCTGTTTTTTTTCATGTATTTTTGCTGTTCTATATTATTTTGTCTCTTGCAACATTCCGGAGTGAAGCGCATGAAAAACCAAAATCAACCTTCTTCTGACGTGGGATTGTCAAGGATGTGGACAGCTGGGCAAGTGGAATAACCTTTTATCAATCACATGCTGTTTTATCTGAAATTATTACGATTTCGATGAATGTCATGTCAGAGCACACAGTGTTTCAATTAGTCACTTTGTGGCTACAGGTCAGTAACCTGTTTAGCCTGCCATAAGTTTGAGATGACGGAGACTGTGGCACCGGAGTTGAAGCATGATCAGTAATTGTAACAATTCAAATTGTTCAGTTTCCCAGTTCCTTACTGTTCCTTAACCCCTTCTCCCTAGCCATGAACCTTTTGTCCAATTCCAAATCAACATTTTAGGCCGGGGTCGGTATGGCATTAGACATTAGTTTCTAGTTAGTGTTTGTTAATCTGGAGGTTCTAGATGTGTTTGTAATATGGCAGAAGTCTCCTGGAGTCCATTACACAGCAAGGTTGAGGCATCACCGTATCGCTACACCTATCCAAGCCCCAGCTACACCTATCCAAGCCCCCTCAGGTCAAACACAGCAGGGTGGAGTCATCACCATATCGCTTCACCTATCCAAGCCCCATCAGGTCAAACACAGCAGGGTGGAGTCATCACCGGATCGCTACACCTATCCAAGCCCCATCAGGTCAAACACAGCAGGGTGGAGTCATCACCATATCGCTTCACCTATCCAAGCCCCATCAGGTCAAACACAGCAGGGTGGAGTCATCACCGGATCGCTACACCTATCCAAGTCCAGCTACACCTATCCAAGCCCCAGCTACACCTATCCAAGCCCCAGCTACACCTATCCAAGCCCCAGCTACACCTATCCAAGCCCCCTCAGGTCAAACACAGCAGGGTGGAGTCATCACCATATCGCTTCACCTATCCAAGCCCCATCAGGTCAAACACAGCAGGGTGGAGTCATCACCATATCGCTACACCTATCCAAGCCCCATCAGGTCAAACACAGCAGGGTGGAGTCATCACCGGATCGCTACACCTATCCAAGTCCAGCTACACCTATCCAAGCCCCAGCTACACCTATCCAAGCCCCAGCTACACCTATCCAAGCCCCAGCTACACCTGTCCAAGCCCCAGCTACACCTGTCCAAGCCCCAGCTACACCTGTCCAAGCCCCAGCTACACCTGTCCAAGCCCCAGCTACACCTGTCCAAGCCCCATCTACACCTGTCCAAGCCCCAGCTACACCTATCCAAGCCCCAGCTACACCTATCCAAGCCCCAGCTACACCTGTCCAAGCCCCAGCTACACCTGTCCAAGCCCCAGCTACACCTGTCCAAGCCCCATCTACACCTATCCAAGCCCCATCTACACATGTCCAAGCCCCATCTACACATGTCCAAGCCCCATCTACACATGTCCAAGCCTCATCTACACCTATCCAAGCCTCATCTACACCTGTCCAAGCCCCAGCTACACCTGTCCAAGCCCCAGCTACACCTGTCCAAGCCCCAGCTACACCTGTCCAAGCCCCAGCTACACCTGTCCAAGCCCCAGCTACACCTATCCAAGCCCCAGCTACACCTATCCAAGCCCCAGCTACACCTCTCCAAGCCTCATCTACACCTGTCCAAGCCTCATCTACACCTATCAAAGCCCCAGCTACACCTGTCCAAGCCCCAGCTACACCTGTCCAAGCCCCAGCTACACCTGTCCAAGCCCCAGCTACACCTGTCCAAGCCTCATCTACACCTGTCCAAGCCCCATCAGGACAAACACAGCAGGGTGGAGTCATCACCGGATCGCTACACCTGTCCAAGCCCCAGCTACACCTGTCCAAGCCCCAGCTACACCTGTCCAAGCCCCAGCTACACCTGTCCAAGCCCCAGCTACACCTATCCAAGCCCCAGCTACACCTATCCAAGCCCCAGCTACACCTATCCAAGCCTCATCTACACCTGTCCAAGCCTCATCTACACCTATCCAAGCCCCAGCTACACCTGTCCAAGCCCCAGCTACACCTGTCCAAGCCCCAGCTACACCTGTCCAAGCCCCAGCTACACCTGTCCAAGCCCCAGCTACACCTGTCCAAGCCCCAGCTACACCTATCCAAGCCCCAGCTACACCTATCCAAGCCCCAGCTACACCTATCCAAGCCTCATCTACACCTGTCCAAGCCTCATCTACACCTATCAAAGCCCCAGCTACACCTGTCCAAGCCCCAGCTACACCTGTCCAAGCCCCAGCTACACCTGTCCAAGCCCCAGCTACACCTGTCCAAGCCCCAGCTACACCTGTCCAAGCCTCATCTACACCTGTCCAAGCCCCATCAGGACAAACACAGCAGGGTGGAGTCATCACCGGATCGCTACACCTGTCCAAGCCCCAGCTACACCTGTCCAAGCCCCAGCTACACCTGTCCAAGCCCCAGCTACACCTGTCCAAGCCCCAGCTACACCTGTCCAAGCCCCAGCTACACCTGTCCAAGCCTCATCTACACCTGTCCAAGCCTCATCTACACCTATCCAAGCCCCATCAGGACAAACACAGCAGGGTGGAGTCATCACCGGATCGCTACACCTATCCAAGCCCCAGCTACACCTGTCCAAGCCCCAGCTACACCTGTCCAAGCCCCAGCTACACCTGTCCAAGCCCCATCTACACCTGTCCAAGCCCCAGCTACACCTGTCCAAGCCCCAGCTATACCTGTCCAAGCCCCAGCTACACCTATCCAAGCCCCATCAGGACAAACACAGCAGGGTGGAGTCATCACCGGATCGCTACACCTATCCAAGCCCCAGCTACACCTGTCCAAGCCCCATCTACACCTGTCCAAGCCCCAGCTACACCTGTCCAAGCCCCAGCTACACCTATCCAAGCCCCAGCTACACCTATCCAAGCCCCAGCTACACCTGTCCAAGCCCCAGCTACACCTGTCCAAGCCCCAGCTACACCTGTCCAAGCCCCAGCTACACCTGTCCAAGCCCCAGCTACACCTGTCCAAGCCCCAGCTACACATGTCCAAGCCCCAGCTACACCTTTCAAGCCCCATCAGGACAAACACAGCAGGGTGGAGTCATCACCATATCGCTACACCTGTCCAAGCCCCATCAGGACAAACACAGCAGGGTGGAGTCATCACCATATCGCTACACCTGTCCAAGCCCCATCAGGACAAACACAGCAGGGTGGAGTCTTCACCATATCGCTACACCTTTCCAAGCCCCAGCTACACCTATCCAAGCCCCAGCTACACCTATCCAAGCCCCAGCTACACCTATCCAAGCCCCATCAGGTCAAACACTACAAAGAGTTGTGGATTAAAGGCCCTTACCTTGACGTGGTGAGAGTGATTCCAACTCAACCACCCCGACTCAGACTGGCTGCCTGTTGAGGACAAGTGACCCCCGACTCAGACTGGCTGCCTGTTGAGGACAAGTGACCCCCGACTCAGACTTGCTGCCTGTTGAGGACAAGTGACCCCCGACTCAGACTGGCTGCCTGTTGAGGACAAGTGACCCCCGACTCAGACTGGCTGCCTGTTGAGGACAAGTGACCCCGACTCAGACTGGCTGCCTGTTGAGGACAAGTGACCCCGACTCAGACTGGCTGCCTGTTGAGGACAAGTGACCCCGACTCAGACTGGCTGCCTGTTGAGGAAAAGTGACCCCGACTCAGACTGGCTGCCTGTTGAGGACAAGTGACCCCGACTCAGACTGGCTGCCTGTTGAGGACAAGTGACCCCCGACTCAGACTGGCTGCCTGTTGAGGACAAGTGACCCCTGACTCAGACTGGCTGCCTGTCGAGGCAGAACATCCCATCCACACTGTACCGACCTCTATTCCACACGCCACAATTAAGTATTTCAGTCTGATTGTCATGTGAGTATACAAAAAAATAATCTGAAAATAAATGAACTATCCCTGTACGCAAAAAAATACAAGTTTATATATTTAAATTGTAAATATTGCCAGCTTGGTTTTCACAGCTGTTTCACAAGGTGTTCAACGCTGTAAATTGTAACGTATCCCTTGATAGTATTTGTTAGTTCAACATTATTCATTGTTTTATCATAGGACCTATAATTTGTACATATATTTTCAACCACAGGGGTGTACACTGTATGCTTAATTCATGGGTATATACTGCATCATGAATTCACAAGTCCAGAAAACGGATGGAGCAACTAAGGATTCTAGCATTAAATGTGTGATTTTGACTGTATGTATTGTGATTGCTCATAATGAATTGTCTCATCGAGGATATGAATGTTTTCTAAACTAAATGACAGAGGAAGACAGAACAAAACAAGACATTTGTATCTTCTGCGGTGAGTCTGGACTGCCTTGATAAGATATAGTTCTGCCAGCCAGTCAGCCAGCCAGCCAGCCAGCCAGACAGACAGCCAGCCAGACAGACAGGCATTGAGTGCATCTCAAATAGAACCCTGTACCTTAGTGAACAGAGACCTGATCAAAAGTAGTGCCCTAAGTAGCGAATAGGGTGCCGTTTGGAACGCATTCACTGACTGAGTTACTGACTGAACAGAAACCCCCTGAAAGGATCTGTGGAAATAGATGAGACACACCCAGCCCGTCTTCAGCCACTGTCTTTAGTTATGACTCATTCTCTAAACCCAGCTCTTCCCTGAACAAGGCCGTTAAGGGGTTGAGTTAAATGTGGAAGACACATTTCAGTTGAATGCATTCAGTTGGACAACTGACGAGGTATCCCCTTTTACCCTTTCCTTTCTTCAGCCACTGTCTTCAGCCATCGGATGTTGGGATGTATCCCAAATGGCAAGCTGTTCCCTCTATAGTGCACTACTTTAGACCAGGGCCCATAGGGGTTAGGGTGACATTAGGGGGACACAGACAATTTTGTGAAAGGAAATACATGTCTCCACAGAAAAGGTATTCTTAGAGCCATGATATAACAGAAGGGTACTCAGGTTGATATAACAGAAGGGTACTCAGGCAGGTTGATATAACAGTAGGGTACTCAGACAGGTTGATATAACAGAAGGGTACTCAGGTTGATATAACAGTAGGCTACTCAGACAGGTTGATATAACAGAAGGGTACCCAGGTTGATATAACAGAAGGGTACTCAGGTTGATATAACAGAAGGGTACTCAGACTGGATGATGTAATAGAAGTGTACTCAGGTTGATATAACAGAAAGGTACTCAGGTTGATATAACAGAAGGGTACTCAGACTGGTTGATATAACAGAAGGGTACTCAGGTTGATATAACAGAAGGGTACTCAGGCAGGTTGATATAACAGAAGGGTACTCAGACAGGTTGATATCACAGAAGGGTGCTCAGGTTGATATAACAGAAGGGTGCTCAGGTTGATATAACAGAAGGGTACTCAGACAGGTTGATTTAACAGAAGGATACTCAGACTGGTTGATATAACAGAAGGGTACTCAGGTTGATATAACAGAAGGGTACTCAGGCAGGTTGATATAACAGAAGGGTACTCAGACAGGTTGATATAACAGAAGGGTGCTCAGGTTGATATAACAGAAGGGTACTCAGGTTGATATAACAGAAGGGTACTCAGACAGGTTGATTTAACAGTAGGCTACTCAGACATATTCACATTGCAGTCTGCTGCTTGTCCTCTGTCTCACATCTGTAATGGCATGTTCTGGGTTGTACGTTTGTGTCCCAGTCTGCTCTTCCCTCCTGCCACCACAAGGTGGCACTGTTCTATAGAGTACTGTAGTGAGACATGTTCACCCCCTGATGGTGTGCATAATTTCAGTCTGCAATATATACCTGCCTGAGTAGCCTTCTGTTATATCAACCTGCCTGAGTAGACTTTTACCATCCTAATGTGCCTCTTGTTTGCCATATGTCCTTATAAGGATGTTGGGAATACTGCAGTTCACAGACCAATGCATGAGTCACACCAGCAGGAGAGCTCATTCTACACATGCCAGTCCAGATATCACGTGGGATGGCCAGCCCTGTTTGTTAGCAAAATAGGTACATCTGCACACCAGCAAATTTCCAGACAACATTTTGGCTGTTGAATGGCCTCCTGACATGTCTCTAATGACTGCCAGATGAGAGGACTGATGGAGTGGGCCAATCCAGGGATGTTCTGGGATAGTCAGGGGAGGACTGATGGAGTGGGCCAATCCAGGGAAGTTCTGGGATAGTCAGGGGAGGACTGATGGAGTGGGCCAATCCAGGGATGTTCTGGGATAATCAGGGGAGGACTGATGGAGTGGGCCAATCCAGGGAAGTTCTGGGATAGTCAGGGGAGGACTGATGGAGTGGGCCAATCCAGAGAAGTTCTGGGATAGTCAGGGGAGGACTGATGGAGTGGGCCAATCCAGGGAAGTTCTGGGATAGTCAGGGGAGGACTGATGGAGTGGGCCAATCCAGGGAAGTTCTGGGATAGTCAGGGGAGGACTGATGGAGTGGGCCAATCCAGGGATGTTCTGGGATAGTCAGGGGAGGACTGATGGAGTGGGCCAATCCAGGGAAGTTCTGGGATAGTCAGGGGAGGACTGATGGAGTGGGCCAATCCAGGGATGTTCTGGGATAGTCAGGGGAGGACTGATGGAGTGGGCCAATCCAGGAAGTTCTGGGATAGTCAGGGAGGACTGATGGAGTGGGCCAATCCAGGAAGTTCTGGGATAGTCAGGGGAGGACTGATGGAGTGGGC
This sequence comes from Oncorhynchus masou masou, assembly GCF_036934945.1. Taxonomy (NCBI): domain Eukaryota; kingdom Metazoa; phylum Chordata; class Actinopteri; order Salmoniformes; family Salmonidae; genus Oncorhynchus; species Oncorhynchus masou. The sequence goes on from NC_088232.1 coordinate 55,172,974, forward strand.
CAATCCAGGGAAGTTCTGGGATAGTCAGGGGAGGACTGATGGAGTGGGCCAATCCAGGGAAGTTCTGGGATAGTCAGGGAGGACTGATGGAGTGGGCCAATCCAGGGATGTTCTGGGATAGTCAGGGGAGGACTGATGGAGTGGGCCAATCCAGGGAAGTTCTGGGATAGTCAGGGGAGGACTGATGGAGTGGGCCAATCCAGGGAAGTTCTGGGATAGTCAGGGGAGGACTGATGGAGTGGGCCAATCCAGGGAAGTTCTGGGATAGTCAGGGGAGGACTGATGGAGTGGGCCAATCCAGGGAAGTTCTGGGATAGTCAGGGGAGGACTGATGGAGTGGGCCAATCCAGGGAAGTTCTGGGATAGTCAGGGGAGGACTGATGGAGTGGGCCAATCCAGGGAAGTTCTGGGATAGTCAGGGGAGGACTGATGGAGTGGGCCAATCCAGGGAAGTTCTGGGATAGTCAGGGGAGGACTGATGGAGTGGGCCAATCCAGGGAAGTTCTGGGATAGTCAGGGGAGGACTGATGGAGTGGGCCAATCCAGGGAAGTTCTGGGATAGTCAGGGAGGACTGATGGAGTGGGCCAATCCAGGGATGTTCTGGGATAGTCAGGGAGGACTGATGGAGTGGGCCAATCCAGGGATGTTCTGGGATAGTCAGGGGAGGACTGATGGAGTGGGCCAATCCAGGGAAGTTCTGGGATAGTCAGGGGAGGACTGATGGAGTGGGCCAATCCAGGGATGTTCTGGGATAGTCAGGGGAGGACTGATGGAGTGGGCCAATCCAGGGAAGTTCTGGGATAGTCAGGGGAGGACTGATGGAGTGGGCCAATCCAGGGAAGTTCTGGGATAATCAGGGGAGGACTGATGGAGTGGGCCAATCCAGGGAAGTTCTGGGATAGTCAGGGGAGGACTGATGGAGTGGGCCAATCCAGGGAAGTTCTGGGATAATCAGGGAGGACTGATGGAGTGGGCCAATCCAGGGAAGTTCTGGGATAATCAGGGGAGGACTGATGGAGTGGGCCAATCCAGGGATGTTCTGGGATAGTCAGGGGAGGACTGATGGAGTGGGCCAATCCAGGGAAGTTCTGGGATAGTCAGGGGAGGACTGATGGAGTGGGCCAATCCAGGGAAGTTCTGGGATAATCAGGGGAGGACTGATGGAGTGGGCCAATCCAGGGAAGTTCTGGGATAGTCAGGGGAGGACTGATGGAGTGGGCCAATCCAGGGAAGTTCTGGGATAGTCAGGGGAGGACTGATGGAGTGGGCCAATCCAGGGATGTTCTGGGATAGTCAGGGGAGGACTGATGGAGTGGGCCAATCCAGGGAAGTTCTGAGATAGTCAGGGGAGGACTGATGGAGTGGGCCAATCCAGGGAAGTTCTGGGATAGTCAGGGGAGGACTGATGGAGTGGGCCAATCCAGGGAAGTTCTGGGATAGTCAGGGGAGGACTGATGGAGTGGGCCAATCCTGGGATGTTCTGGGATAGTCAGGGGAGGACTGATGGAGTGGGCCAATCCAGGGATGTTCTGGGATAGTCAGGGGAGGACTGATGGAGTGGGCCAATCCAGGGAAGTTCTGGGATAGTCAGGGAGGACTGATGGAGTGGGCCAATCCAGGGAAGTTCTGGGATAGTCAGGGGAGGACTGATGGAGTGGGCCAATCCAGGGATGTTCTGGGATAGTCAGGGGAGGACTGATGGAGTGGGCCAATCCAGGGAAGTTCTGAGATAGTCAGGGGAGGACAGACGGAGTGGGCCAATCCAGGGAAGTTCTGGGATAGTCAGGGGAGGACTGATGGAGTGGGCCAATCCAGGGAAGTTCTGGGATAGTCAGGGGAGGACTGATGGAGTGTGCCAATCCAGGGATGTTCTGGGATAGTCAGGGGAGGACTGATGGAGTGGGCCAATCCAATCCAGGGAAGTTCTGGGATAGTCAGGGGAGGACTGATGGAGTGGGCCAATCCAGGGAAGTTCTGGGATAGTCAGGGGAGGACTGATGGAGTGGGCCAATCCAGGGATGTTCTGGGATAGTCAGGGGAGGACTGATGGAGTGGGCCAATCCAGGGAAGTTCTGGGATAGTCAGGGGAGGACTGATGGAGTGGGCCAATCCAGGGAAGTTCTGGGATAGTCAGGGGAGGACTGATGGAGTGGGCCAATCCAGGGAAGTTCTGGGATAGTCAGGGGAGGACTGATGGAGTGGGCCAATCCAGGGAAGTTCTGGGATAGTCAGGGGAGGACTGATGGAGTGGGCCAATCCAGGGAAGTTCTGGGATAGTCAGGGGAGGACTGATGGAGTGGGCCAATCCAGGGAAGTTCTGGGATAGTCAGGGGAGGACTGATGGAGTGGGCCAATCCAGGGAAGTTCTGGGATAGTCAGGGGAGGACTGATGGAGTGGGCCAATCCAGGGAAGTTCTGGGATAGTCAGGGGAGGACTGATGGAGTGGGCCAATCCAGGGATGTTCTGGGATAGTCAGGGGAGGACTGATGGAGTGGGCCAATCCAGGGAAGTTCTGGGATAGTCAGGGGAGGACTGATGGAGTGGGCCAATCCAGGAAGTTCTGGGATAGTCAGGGGAGGACTGATGGAGTGGGCCAATCCAGGGATGTTCTGGGATAGTCAGGGAGGACTGATGGAGTGGGCCAATCCAGGGAAGTTCTGGGATAGTCAGGGGAGGACTGATGGAGTGGGCCAATCCAGGGAAGTTCTGGGATCTGGGATAGTTCTGGGATAATCGGGGAGGACTGATGGAGTGGGCCAATCCAGGGAAGTTCTGGGATAGTCAGGGGAGGACTGATGGAGTGGGCCAATCCAGGGAAGTTCTGGGATAGTCTGATGGAGTGGGCCAATCCAGGGAAGTTCTGGGAGTCAGGGGAGGACTGATGGAGTGGGCCAATCCAGGGAAGTTCTGGGATAGTCAGGGGAGGACTGATGGAGTGGGCCAATCCAGGGAAGTTCTGGGATAGTCAGGGGAGGACTGATGGAGTGGGCCAATCCAGGGAAGTTCTGGGATAGTCAGGGGAGGACTGATGGAGTGGGCCAATCCAGGGAAGTTCTGGGATAGTCAGGGGAGGACTGATGGAGTGGGCCAATCCAGGGAAGTTCTGGGATAGTCAGGGGAGGACTGATGGAGTGGGCCAATCCAGGGAAGTTCTGGGATAGTCAGGGGAGGACTGATGGAGTGGGCCAATCCAGGGAAGTTCTGGGATAGTCAGGGGAGGACTGATGGAGTGGGCCAATCCAGGGAAGTTCTGGGAGTGGGCCAATCCAGGGAAGTTCTGGGATAGTCAGGGAGGACTGATGGAGTGGGCCAATCCAGGGTTCTGGGATAGTCAGGGGAGGACTGATGGAGTGGGCCAATCCAGGGAAGTTCTGGGATAATCAGGGGAGGACTGATGGAGTGGGCCAATCCAGGGAAGTTCTGGGATAGTCAGGGGAGGACTGATGGAGTGGGCCAATCCAGGGATGTTCTGGGATAGTCAGGGGAGGACTGATGGAGTGGGCCAATCCAGGGAAGTTCTGGGATAGTCAGGGGAGGACTGATGGAGTGGGCCAATCCAGGGAAGTTCTGGGATAGTCAGGGGAGGACTGATGGAGTGGGCCAATCCAGGGATGTTCTGGGATAGTCAGGGGAGGACTGATGGAGTGGGCCAATCCAGGGAAGTTCTGGGATAGTCAGGGGAGGACTGATGGAGTGGGCCAATCCAGGGAAGTTCTGGGATAGTCAGGGGAGGACTGATGGAGTGGGCCAATCCAGGGATGTTCTGGGATAGTCAGGGGAGGACTGATGGAGTGGGCCAATCCAGGGAAGTTCTGGGATAGTCAGGGGAGGACTGATGGAGTGGGCCAATCCAGGAAGTTCTGGGATAGTCAGGGGAGGACTGATGGAGTGGGCCAATCCAGGGAAGTTCTGGGATAATCAGGGGAGGACTGATGGAGTGGGCCAATCCAGGGAAGTTCTGGGATAGTCAGGGGAGGACTGATGGAGTGGGCCAATCCAGGGAAGTTCTGGGATAGTCAGGGGAGGACTGATGGAGTGGGCCAATCCAGGGAAGTTCTGGGATAGTCAGGGGAAGACTGATGGAGTGGGCCAATCCAGGGAAGTTCTGGGATAGTCAGGGGAGGACTGATGGAGTGGGCCAATCCAGGGAAGTTCTGGGATAGTCAGGGGAGGACTGATGGAGTGGGCCAATCCAGGGAAGTTCTGGGATAGTCAGGGGAGGACTGGGATAGTCTGGGGGGAGGACTGATGGAGTGGGCCAATCCAGGGAAGTTCTGGGATAGTCAGGGGAGGACTGATGGAGTGGGCCAATCCAGGAAGTTCTGGGATAGTCAGGGGAGGACTGATGGAGTGGGCCAATCCAGGGAAGTTCTGGGATAGTCAGGGGAGGACTGATGGAGTGGGCCAATCCAGGGAAGTTCTGGGATAGTCAGGGGAGGACTGATGGAGTGGGCCAATCCAGGGATGTTCTGGGATAGTCAGGGGAGGACTGATGGAGTGGGCCAATCCAGGGAAGTTCTGGGATAGTCAGGGGAGGACTGATGGAGTGGGCCAATCCAGGGAAGTTCTGGGATAGTCAGGGGAGGACTGATGGAGTGGGCCAATCCAGGGATGTTCTGGGATAGTCAGGGAGGACTGATGGAGTGGGCCAATCCAGGGATGTTCTGGGATAGTCATATATAATAATAATATATCCCATTTAGGACTTTTGTCCAAAGGAGTGGGCCAATCCAGGGATGTTCTGGGATAGTTGGTGTAATGCAAGTGCCATGCTCTACCGACTGAGCCACAAGGACTCATTTAGGACGGTCCAGGACTGATGGAGTGGGCCAATCCAGGGAAGTTCTGCTCTACCGAGACTGAGCCACACAGGATAGTCAGGGGAGGACTGATGGAGTGGGCCAATCCAGGGAAGTTCTGGGATAGTCAGGGGAGGACTGATGGAGTGGGCCAATCCAGGGATGTTCTGGGATAGTCAGGGGAGGACTGATGGAGTGGGCCAATCCAGGGATGTTCTGGGATAGTCAGGGGAGGACTGATGGAGTGGGCCAATCCAGGGAAGTTCTGGGATAATCAGGGGAGGACTGATGGAGTGGGCCAATCCAGGGAAGTTCTGGGATAGTCAGGGGAGGACTGATGGAGTGGGCCAATCCAGGGAAGTTCTGGGATAGTCAGGGGAGGACTGATGGAGTGGGCCAATCCAGGGAAGTTCTGGGATAGTCAGGGGAAGACTGATGGAGTGGGCCAATCCAGGGAAGTTCTGGGATAGTCAGGGGAGGACTGATGGAGTGGGCCAATCCAGGGAAGTTCTGGGATAGTCAGGGGAGGACTGATGGAGTGGGCCAATCCAGGGAAGTTCTGGGATAGTCAGGGGAGGACTGATGGAGTGGGCCAATCCAGGGAGGTTCTGGGATAGTCAGGGGAGGACTGATGGAGTGGGCCAATCCAGGGAAGTTCTGGGATAGTCAGGGGAGGACTGATGGAGTGGGCCAATCCAGGAAGTTCTGGGATAGTCAGGGGAGGACTGATGGAGTGGGCCAATCCAGGGAAGTTCTGGGATAGTCAGGGGAGGACTGATGGAGTGGGCCAATCCAGGAAGTTCTGGGATAGTCAGGGGAGGACTGATGGAGTGGGCCAATCCAGGGATGTTCTGGGATAGTCAGGGGAGGACTGATGGAGTGGGCCAATCCAGGGAAGTTCTGGGATAGTCAGGGGAGGACTGATGGAGTGGGCCAATCCAGGGAAGTTCTGGGATAGTCAGGGGAGGACTGATGGAGTGGGCCAATCCAGGGATGTTCTGGGATAGTCAGGGGAGGACTGATGGAGTGGGCCAATCCAGGGATGTTCTGGGATAGTAATATATAATAATAATAATATATCCCATTTAGCAGACGCTTTTGTCCAAAGCGACTTACAAGTCGGCTGGGGCCACTACTTTTACATATGGGTGGCCCCAGCGGGAATCGAACCCACGACGCTTGGTGTTGCAAGTGCCATGCTCTACCGACTGAGCCACACAGGACCCGTCAGGGGAGGACTGATGGAGTGGGCCAATCCAGGGAAGTTCTGAGATAGTCAGGGGAGGACTGATGGAGTGGGCCAATCCAGGGAAGTTCTGGGATAGTCAGGGGAGGACTGATGGAGTGGGCCAATCCAGGGATGTTCTGGGATAGTCAGGGGAGGACTGATGGAGTGGGCCAATCCAGGGATGTTCTGGGATAGTCAGGGGAGGACTGATGGAGTGGGCCAATCCAGGGAAGTTCTGGGATAGTCAGGGGAGGACTGATGGAGTGGGCCAATCCAGGGATGTTCTGGGATAGTCAGGGGAGGACTGATGGAGTGGGCCAATCCAAGGATGTTCTGGGATTGTCAGGGGAGGACTGATGGAGTGGGCCAATCCAGGGAAGTTCTGAGATAGTCAGGGGAGGACTGATGGAGTGGGCCAATCCAGGGAAGTTCTGGGAGAGTCAGGGGAGGACTGATGGAGTGGGCCAATCCAGGGATGTTCTGGGATAGTCAGGGGAGGACTGATGGAGTGGGACAAATCAAGGGAAGTTCTGAGATAGTCAGTGGAGGACTGATGGAGTGGGCCAATCCAGGGAAGTTCTGGGATAGTCAGGGGAGGACTGATGGAGTGGGCCAATCCAGGGATGTTCTGGGATAGTCAGGGGAGGACTGATGGAGTGGGCCAATCCAGGGAAGTTCTGGGATAGTCAGGGGAGGACTGATGGAGTGGGCCAATCCAGGGAAGTTCTGGGATAATCAGGGGAGGACTGATGGAGTGGGCCAATCCAGGGAAGTTCTGGGATAGTCAGGGGAGGACTGATGGAGTGGGCCTATCCAGGAAGTTCTGGGATAGTCAGTGGAGGACTGATGGAGTGGGCCAATCCAGGGAAGTTCTGGGATAGTCAGGGGAGGACTGATGGAGTGGGCCAATCCAGGGAAGTTCTGGGATAGTCAGGGGAGGACTGATGGAGTGGGCCAATCCAGGGAAGTTCTGGGATAATCAGGGGAGGACTGATGGAGTGGGCCAATCCAGGGAAGTTCTGGGATAGTCAGGGGAGGACTGATGGAGTGGGCCAATCCAGGAAGTTCTGGGATAATCAGGGGAGGACTGATGGAGTGGGCCAATCCAGGGAAGTTCTGGGATAGTCAGGGAGGACTGATGGAGTGGGCCAATCCAGAGAAGTTCTGGGATAGTCAGGGGAGGACTGATGGAGTGGGCCAATCCAGGGAAGTTCTGGGATAGTCAGGGGAGGACTGATGGAGTGGGCCAATCCAGGGAAGTTCTGGGATAGTCAGGGTAGGACTGATGGAGTGGGCCAATCCAGGGATGTTCTGGGATAGTCAGGGGAGGACTGATGGAGTGGGCCAATCCAGGGAAGTTCTGGGATAGTCAGGGGAGGACTGATGGAGTGGGCCAATCCAGGGAAGTTCTGGGATAATCAGGGGAGGACTGATGGAGTGGGCCAATCCAGGGAAGTTCTGGGATAGTCAGGGGAGGACTGATGGAGTGGGCCTATCCAGGGAAGTTCTGGGATAGTCAGGGAGGACTGATGGAGTGGGCCAATCCAGGGAAGTTCTGGGATAGTCAGGGAGGACTGATGGAGTGGGCCAATCCAGGGAAGTTCTGGGATAGTCAGGGGAGGACTGATGGAGTGGGCCAATCCAGAGAAGTTCTGGGATAGTCAGGGGAGGACTGATGGAGTGGGCCAATCCAGGGATGTTCTGGGATAGTCAGGGGAGGACTGATGGAGTGGGCCAATCCAGGGAAGTTCTGGGATAGTCAGGGGAGGACTGATGGAGTGGGCCAATCCAGAGAAGTTCTGGGATAGTCAGGGGAGGACTGATGGAGTGGGCCAATCCAGGGAAGTTCTGGGATAGTCAGGGAGGACTGATGGAGTGGGCCAATCCAGGGATGTTCTGGGATAGTCAGGGGAGGACTGATGGAGTGGGCCAATCCAGGGATGTTCTGGGATAGTCAGGGGAGGACTGATGGAGTGGGCCAATCCAGGGAAGTTCTGGGATAGTCAGGGGAGGACTGATGGAGTGGGCCAATCCAGGGATGTTCTGGGATAGTCAGGGGAGGACTGATGGAGTGGGCCAATCCAGGGAAGTTCTGGGAGATTCAGGGGAGGACTGATGGAGTGGGCCAATCCAGGGAAGTTCTGGGATAGTCAGGGGAGGACTGATGGAGTGGGCCAATCCAGGGATGTTCTGGGAGATTCAGGATGGCAGAGACATTGAAGAGGTACATTTCTGATTATGTGAAGGCCCACTAAGCGGATGGCATTTCTTGTCAATGAGTGTCATGTTGTGTTTGTTCATTGTAGTGAACACCTGCTTTATGAGCTGTCATGTGTGGCTGCATCCTCCCCAAACACCATAATGTCACCAAGGCGACTCCAGGGCAGACGACCAAGATGGTGGGCATGATTGTCTGGAAGAAGCAATGTGTCAGATCAACCCAGAACAGCAGAAGAGTGCACCAGAACATTCTAAATGTGCATCACAAATGTTGGATTCAGGCAGACGCATTAGACTAGCCATGAACCAAAGCTCACTTATAAATGATAAGGAGGTGACTTAAGAGCCCAATCCTGGAGGGGAAAGTTGTAGAGCTAGGGAGAAGGCGTTAGAGTCATGGGATGGATTTACAGTACTTATATTAGAGCCTCCCAGTTGCCTCATTTTTAAAATTTAATTGAACCTTTATTTAACCAGGAAGGGCTCATTGAGATTAAAATGTATTTTTCAAGAGCGCCCTGGCCAAGATGGGCAGCACCAAGTCATTACAAAAAGAATTACAGACAGACAACATGAAAAACTTCAAGTAATCTAGTAAAAACCATTGAATTCACAAGAGTATAAAACAGCAAATGAAAAACATTGACAGGTCAGGGAATCAGCCTAATTGATCCTCAAAGAGGCTTGTGACTGAGAATGCTTGGTGTTGCCATGGCAAGAAGTCTGCTGACTTGTCTATATCAGACAAAGGTGTTTGAGTGTCATTATGGCAGACCGGCTGGATTCTCAACGTAGCTGAAGTACACAACAAATAGTTTTGAGTACAGTACGCAAATGTGAAAAATGTCTCATTTAAAAGGTGTACATACAGTATACTGGTGGTTAAACCACCATTTAATCGTAATATGGCACCCATATTGGATTTTGGACGCCATATTGGATTTTGGACGCCATATTGGATTTTGGATGCCATATTGGATTTTGGACGCCATATTGGATTTTGGATGCCATATTGGATTTTGGACGCCATATTGGATTTGGGGGAGGGGCTAATGTAAGTTCAAGAGTAGTGGCTCCGCAAATAAAATCCACAGAGGATCCTTTGACTGGAGAAAAAAAGAGACAGTTTTCAGTGTCTGAGACCACTTGCCTTAGAGCCAATTACAATCGCCACAACATAAACACAACGTGTAGCTGGATGTTGTCAGGCAGGACCATACAGCACAGAAGGAGAGCACATTTGCCTTGGAAAGTTGTCTATTGAACAGCTACCAAAAAGCTGTTTATGTTCATAGTTTATATTTCCACCTATTGCATCTGTGTTTACAGGTCTATGTTTCCTACTTGCATTAAAATACCATAATGTTGTTTGTTTGTGTATATAACCATATCCTAATGCTGTTTGTTTGTGTATATAAACATTTTGGGTCACATGAGATTATGTGGCCCAACTCTCTCCAGCCAGGCATTATTCTGCACGGTTTGAGTTTAGGGGGCGTGTCACACACAATATCTATCAATTTAACCACTTTTGCAGTGAAATATGTTTACACAATGATCCATTTCATATATGGGAGAACTTCATGGGTCTGCTGTGTTATACCTTGGGTATCTAAAGACTTTTTTGAGGATTGGCCACTTTTAATTTTATCCTTTATCCTAACCCTAACCCTAACCCTAGGCAAGTCAGTTAAGAACAAATTCTTATTTTCAATGACGGCCTATGAACAGTGGGTTAACTGTCTGTTCAGGGGGCAGAACAACAGATTTGTATCTTGTCAGCTCAGGGGTTTGAACTTGCAACCTTCCGGTTACTAGTCCAACGCTCTAACCACGAGACTTTTATCTTCTGGACAATGGTTGCAACATAGACGTATAAACCCTATGTGCCATCATGTCCCCGAATAAGCAGAACACAAAAAATGAGTTTTGGTCAAATCATTTCCAAATCAACACTTTCCTCACTTACCGTGTCAAATGGATCACTGTAGATGGTCTGGGACAACTTGGAAACGTGCAAACACACACACTGAATAAGGTTGGGTCTGGGGAGGGGGGTCTCTGCTATGCACATAGAGTAGATGAAGAGGAAACATGGTCGACGCATAAATAAAACATGTTGTTATTCCATCTAGATGAACGGTATGTTCTTTCCTTTATGCGCCACGACGAGACTAAATAATATTGGAGCCTTTCTGCCGCTGTGCATAATGAAAACGGCTTATCATGATGTCGTCCCCGGGCGTTACTTCGTCTTTTTCCATTTATCCGAATTAAGTGAATGTCACCTGAACCATGTGACCAGTGGACACCGTTTCGCTCGTCTTCGGGATTGAGAACAATAAGAGAAAAAGAAAATAAAGAGTTAAATTGGGAAGCGATTAAAATGAATAGAAGCCATCTCTACATGAGAGACATACTATTTCCTCATTTATTTAACATTCATTGAATTGAATTATCCGTCCTTTTTATCTTTAAATTGTCTGCATGTTTAACCTAAATATGCAAATTTATGTTTGCTGCAAGTGTTCTATGATTTTTTTTTTCCATCAATATATGCCTACGAGTCCGTCCTGAATTATTGGCCCCTAGGTAAATATGAACGGCCCCTAGGTAAATATGAACGGCCCCTAGGTAAATATGAACGGCCCCTAGGTAAATATGAACGGCCCCTAGGTAAATATGAACGGCCACTAGGTAAATATGAACGGCCCCTAGGTAAATATGAACGGCCCCTAGGTAAATATGAACGGCCCCTAGGTAAATATGAACGGCCCCTAGGTAAATATGAACGGCCCCTAGGTAAATATGAACGGCCCCTAGGTAAATATGAACAAAAAAGGATGTTAAGAAGTAAATTAAGAAGTAAAGTAACAGATCTGAGTCATCTCCTAGAATGTTTTGATGTCATCTCCTTTAGTTCTGAGTCATCTCCTAGAATGTTTTGATGAGGTGGGAGAACACCCTCTCCCTTTAATAACAGTTCTGAGTCATCTCCTAGAATGTTTTGATGAGGTGAGAGAACACCCTCTCCCTTTAATAACAGTTCTGAGTCATCTCCTAGAATGTTTTGATGAGGTGGGAGAACACCCTCTCCCTTTAATAACAGTTCTGAGTCATCTCCTAGAATGTTTTGATGAGGTGGGAGAACACCCTCTCCCTTTAATAACAGTTCTGAGTCATCTCCTAGAATGTTTTGATGAGGTGGGAGAACACCCTCTCCCTTTAATAACAGTTCTGAGTCATCTCCTAGAATGTTTTGATGAGGTGAGAGAACACCCTCTCCCTTTAATAACAGTTCTGAGTCATCTCCTAGAATGTTTTGATGAGGTGAGAACACCCTCTCCCTTTAATAACAGTTCTGAGTCATCTCCTAGAATGTTTTGATGAGGTGGGAGAACACCCTCTCCCTTTAATAACAGTTCTGAGTCATCTCCTAGAATGATTTGATGAGGTGGGAGAACACCCTCTCCCTTTAATAACAGTTCTGAGTCATCTCCTAGAATGTTTTGATGAGGTGGGAGAACACCCTCTCCCTTTAATAACAGTTCTGAGTCATCTCCTAGAATGTTTTGATGAGGTGAGAGAACACCCTCTCCCTTTAATAACAGTTCTGAGTCATCTCCTAGAATGATTTGATGAGGTGGGAGAACACCCTCTCCCTTTAATAACAGTTCTGAGTCATCTCCTAGAATGTTTTGATGAGGTGAGAGAACACCCTCTCCCTTTAATAACAGTTCTGAGTCATCTCCTAGAATGATTTGATGAGGTGGGAGAACACCCTCTCCCTTTAATAACAGTTCTGAGTCATCTCCTAGAATGATTTGATGAGGTGGGAGAACACCCTCTCCCTTTAATAACAGTTCTGAGTCATCTCCTAGAATGTTTTGATGAGGTGGGAGAACACCCTCTCCCTTTAATAACAGTTCTGAGTCATCTCCTAGAATGTTTTGATGAGGTGGGAGAACACCCTCTCCCTTTAATAACAGTTCTGAGTCATCTCCTAGAATGTTTTGATGAGGTGGAGAACACCCTCTCCCTTTAATAACAGTTCTGAGTCATCTCCTAGAATGTTTGATGAGGTGAGAGAACACCCTCTCCCTTTAATAACAGTTCTGAGTCATCTCCTAGAATGTTTTGATGAGGTGAGAGAACACCCTCTCCCTTTAATAACAGTTCTGAGTCATCTCCTAGAATGTTTTGATGAGGTGAGAGAACACCCTCTCCCTTTAATAACAGTTCTGAGTCATCTCCTAGAATGTTTTGATGAGGTGAGAGAACACCCTCTCCCTTTAATAACAGTTCTGAGTCATCTCCTAGAGGTGAGAGAACAAGTTTTACCCTTCTGGCAGAGGCAGACAGGTTTTGGCCTAAAATCTCCTGGTTCATGGAGTCGATGAAGCCATGTTTCCTAACAAGGTACCCAGGGCCTTTGGAAGTAAAACAGCCCCACATCATCACAGATCCACCACCTGTCACGCCCTGGTCTTAGTATTTTATGTTTTCTTTATCATTTTGGTCAGGCCAGGGTGTGACATGGGTTAATTATGTGGTGTTTTGTCTTGTTTGTTTTTGTAGGTATTGGGATTGTGGTATAGTGGGGTTATCTAGGAAAGTCTATGGTTGCCTGAAGTGGTTCTCAATCAGAGGCAGGTGTTTATCGTTGTCTCTGATTGGGAACCATATTTAGGCAGCCATATTCTTTGAGTGTTTTGTGGGTGATTGTTCCTGTATCTGTTTGTTTGCACCAGATAGGCTGGTTAGTTTTTCTTGTTTTGTATTGTCTATTAAACAAGTATCAAAATTACCATGCTGCATTTTGGTCCTCCTCTCCTTCACTGTGAGAAAACCGTAACACCACCATACTTCACAGTGGGTATTAGGTTATTTTCTGCATGACCATGACTCTTTTTACACCAAACCTACTTCTGGCGTTTGTTGCCAAAAATATATATTTTAGTCTCAATGACATTTAGCAAACTCCAGGCACTTACATTTGTGGATTGGTGACAGCAGAGGCTTTCTTCTGGCAACCCTTCCAAATAACTTATTGTAGTTTTGGAGACTTGATGACCCCAAAATGTAACCAACTTCTGCAATTCTCCAACTGTAATCCTTGGAGATAGTTTCGCCACTTGAACCATCCATCTCACTGTGTGTTGGGGGTAAAATACACTTCCGTCCTGTTCCAGGCAGGTTCATTACAGCTCCAGTTGTGTTAAATGTCTTAAGTATTGCCCTAATAGTGCAGATGGGTATTTTCAGGAATGTAGCTCTCTTTATAACCATTGCCTGATTTGTGAAGGTCAACAATATTTTGTCTCATTTCCTTTGTTTGTTCTCTGGCCTGTCTCATGTTGATGGATGACTAAGGGAGTTTATCCCTGTGTGTCACCTCATATTCATACCCCAGGGAAACAGGAACTCATGGATGATCACGTAAGGGCTCCCAAAGAATCAGATGAAAGTAAAATCAGAATACACATCAATGACATTTTGTTGATAATACTTTTTAGGGGTGTGAATCATTTTGACACGTATGTTTTCAAATAAAATAATTATTTCTAGATTTATTTTAGATTATTTTTTTGTTTTTAAAGTTTAGATTCATATATTAAGACCAAGCTGATAAACAACATTCACAGCTTTTTTTGTTCATATTTACCTCGGGTGCCATAATTCAGGAGGGCACTATCTCTCTCCGCTTAGATTAGTTTTATATTTGCTAATTATTTCTAACTTTTCTCTTCATTTTTCTGCACTTTGCCCTGGGCAAAGCCAGTTACATTTCAATCAAAATATTTAATTGTAAAGTCAATATACCAAACTATGCCCTGATAATTGTCTGTCACTTCGCATAGCTGCGCCACTCTCAGCCTCCGGGCCAAACCACTGTGGCCTTATCTGACGCTTTTAAGAAAAAATAATGAACAATTTATCAATAGTCTTCAATGGGAAATAATAACAGGTTAAATGTAATTTCCTGTTTTGTGCCTTACAAATAGAGCCCCATAGTGGATACGTAATAATGCCCATGAAACCCTTCGGTCAAACACCGAAATGGTTCCAATCATAAATTAATTTTCCCACAGGGGATTTTAGAACCCCTTTAAAACAAGGTCTGTGTTTCATGTAGTCAGTAGCATGAGAACCCCTTTAAAACAAGGTCTGTGTTTCATGTAGTCAGTAGCATGAGAACCCCTTTAAAACAAGGTCTGTGTTTCATGTAGTCAGTAGCATGAGAACCCCTTTAAAACACGGTCTGTGTTTAAAAACAGTTTCTATGCATGCCAGAAAATCCACTACACAAGACAACACTAAATAGTACATTCATTGTACTGACAAATGGTGCCAACAAACTGTTAGGGGATAAATCAAGCTGTCTTAACAGCAGAGCTTTCTGTTCATGTGGTGCATCCTTACCACTACTACACCTGGCTATCAGCGGAGCCTCGTCTGGCAGCCAAACAGTTCATTACTGCCTTTTTAAAAGACATAGCTGGTATGACTGACGTACTTAAACAAATGTGGTTTCTACTGATAATAGATATGTACAAACTATGGCATAAGGTAACAATGAGCGGATAAGAGGCGATCCGTAATTTAGATTAAAGACATTCATGAGCGCGCTAGGACGGACGAAGTCAATAAAAATATTTGTTCAGCACTTTTGAAATATACAGCGACAGAATTCGAAACATGGGCCGTTCTTAAAGTATTCCCCTTGTACAGCAAGTCAGAACCGTAGGATAAATAAAGGGGGCAAATAAACAGACAATGAAAGCTCTTACAATATTATATGATTACATTTCTCAAAAACAGGCTATAGGCCACACACCACCAAGTCAGAACAGGCTATAGGCCACACACCACCAAGTCAGAACAGGCTATAGGCCACACACCACCAAGTCAGAACAGGCTATAGGCCACACACCACCAAGTCAGAACAGGCTATAGGCCACACACCACCAAGTCAGAACAGGCTATAGGCCACACACCACCAAGTCAGAACAGGCTATAGGCCACACACCACCAAGTCCACCTTCTTTGATAAAACAGGCAGTCTGGCATTCTCTGGATGTATAGTGCTTTCAAGACAACTGGGAACTTGTTTTCCCAGTCTGAGATCGTTTTCTTTCCGAGTTCCCACTTGTCTTGAACTCATGAAGTCTGAGATTTCCCAGTTCCGAGTTTCCAGTTGTTCTGAATGCGGCAGAAGTCATGCTGGATTGTTTAAGTTTAGTTTATTAATTTTACCATTTAAAAAATAAGCACACATAAAACTTGGAAAAGCCATACATGCACATAACTAAAATCATCAAGGATAACACACAATAAAGTCTGGGACTTTCTATTGTGGTCCTCTTCAAACAACATTTCTAGGCAAGATACAACATGGTTGAACACAGTATGAAAATAATGTAACATAAAAACTAAGAAGAAGAACATCTATCTCATCAGTGCAGTTACATCATAGGGGTCATTCAGATGGGCACAGAAGACATCTGTCACGCCCTGACCTTAGTTATCTTTGTTTTCTTTATTATGTTGGTTAAATCAGGGTGTGACAAGGGTGGTTGGTTTAGTTTTTGTATTGTCTAGGTGTTTTAGTCCTATCTAGGGTTTTTGTATATCTATGGGGTTTTAGCATGTCTAGGTATATGTAGGTCTATGGTGGCCTGAATTGGTTCCCAATCAGAGGCTGCTGTTTATCGTTGTCTCTGATTGGGGATTTAGGTTGCTATTTTCACTTTTGGTTTTGTGGGTTATTGTCTATGTGCAGTTGCATGTCAGCACTCGTGTTTATAACTTCACGTTGGTTTTGTTAGTTTGTTTAGTGTTCTTCGTTTTAAGAAGAATGTATTCACCTCACGCTGCACCTTGGTCTCATCGTTATGATGAACGTGACAGAATAACCCACCAAACCAGGACCAAGCAGCGTGAAAAGGAGGAACGGGGCTTAATGGGGAGATGGACCTGGGAGGAGATATTAGATGGAGCAGGACCCTGGACACAGCCGGGGGAGTATTGCCGTCCTAAGGAGGAGTTAGAGGCAGCGAAAGCGGAACGGCGATACTACGAGGAGAAATACCGGAGAATAGAGGAACAGCGAAGATATGAAGGCACACGGCTAGCACGGAAGCCCGAGAGGCAGCCCCAAGATTTTTTGGGGGGCGGCACATGAGGAGATTGGCTGGTAAGAGGTAAGAGACCTGAGCCAACTCCTGGTGCTTACCGTGGGGAGCGTGTAACTGGTCAGGCACCGTGTTATGCAGAGATGCGCACGGGGTCTCCAATGCGCTATTCTAGCCCGGTGCGCTCTATTCCAGCTCCTCGCATTTGCCGGGCTAGAATGGGCATCCAGCCAGGACGTATTGAGCCAGCTCTATGTTCTGGATCTCCAATGCATCTCCACGGTCCAGTGTATCCTGTACCTCCTCCCCTCACTCGCCCTGAGGTGTGTGTCCCCAGCCCGGTACCACCAGTGCCGGCACCAGGCCCTCCAGTGCGCCTCGGCAGCCCAGTACGCCCTGTGCCTCCTCCCCGCACTCACCCTGAGGTGTGTGTCCCCAGCCCGGTACTACCAGTGCCGGCACCAGGCCTCCAGTGCGCCTCGGCAGCCCAGTACGCCCTGTTCCTCCTCCCCGCACTCACCCTGAGGTGCGTGTCCCCAGCCCGATACTACCAGTGCCGGCACCAGGCCTCCAGTGCGCCTCGGCAGTCCAGTACGCCCTGTTCCTCCTCCCCGTACTCGCCCTGAGGTGTGTGTCCCCAACCCGGTCACGCCCTGACCTTAGTTATCTTTGTTTTCTTTATTATTTTGGTTAGGTCAGGGTGTGACAAGGGTGGTTGGTTTAGTTTTGGTCTTGGTGTTTTATCCCTGTCTATGGTTTTGTATATCTATGGGGTTTTAGCATGTCTAGGTATATGTAGGTCTATGGTGGCCTGAATTGGTTCCCAATCAGAGGCAGCTATTTATCGTTGTCTCTGATTGGGGATCCTATTTAGGTTGCCATTATCACTTTTGGTTTTGTGGGTTATTGTCTATGTGCAGTTGCATGTCAGCACTCGTGTTTATAGCTTCACGTTCGTTTTGTCATTTTGTTAGTTTGTTTAGTGTTCTTCGTTTTAATAAAGAAGAATGTATTCATCTCACGCTGCGCCTTGGTCTCCTCGTTATGACGAACGTGACAACATCAAACAGGTTAATAACTTTATTTTTGACAGCACGGCCAATATTTAACCTTTTCTGGCTTATGGTACATTTACATTTACATTTAAGTCATTTAGCAGACGCTCTTATCCAGAGCAACTTACAAATTGGTGAATTCACCTTCTGACATCCAGTGGAACAGCCACTTTACAATAGTGCATCTAAATCATTTAAGGGGGGGTGAGAAGGACCACTTTATCCTATCCTAGGTATTCCTTGAAGAGGTGGGGATTCAGGTGTCTCCGGAAGGTGGTGATTGACTCTGCTGTCCTGGCGTCGTGAGGGAGTTTGTTCCACCATTGGGGGGCCAGAGCAGCGAACAGTTTTGACTGGGCTGAGCGGGAACTGTACTTCCTCAGTGGTAGGGAGGCGAGCAGGCCAGAGGTGGATGAACGCAGTGCCCTTGTTTGGGTGTAGGGCCTGATCAGAGCCTGGAGGTACTGGGGTGCCGTTCCCCTCACAGCTCCGTAGGCAAGCACCATGGTCTTGTAGCGGATGCGAGCTTCAACTGGAAGCCAGTGGAGAGAGCGGAGGAGCGGGGTGACGTGAGAGAACTTGGGAAGGTTGAACACCAGACGGGCTGCGGCGTTCTGGATGAGTTGTAGGGGTTTAATGGCACAGGCAGGGAGCCCAGCCAACAGCGAGTTGCAGTAATCCAGACGGGAGATGACAAGTGCCTGGATTAGGACCTGTGCCGCTTCCTGTGTGAGGCAGGGTCGTACTCTGCGGATGTTGTAGAGCATGAACCTACAGGAACGGGCCACCGCCTTGATGGTGTTGAATGTTTATCCTTTTAAACTTGGAAAAGAGACCCTTAAACCCAGTCTTGGACCACACACCCAGTCCACTGAACAGCAGGCTTGTCACTGCTTTTAAACTTGCAAAAGTGACCCTTAAACCCAGACTTAGACCACACACCCATTCCACTGAACAGCAGGCTAGTCACTGCCTTTAAACTTGGAAAAGAGACTCTTGGACCACACACCCAGTCCACTGAACAGCAGGCTAGTCACTGCTTTTAAACTTGGAAAAGAGACCCTTAAACCCAGACTTGGACCACACACCCACTCCACTGAACAGCAGGCTAGTCACTGCTTTTAAACTTGGAAAAGAGACCCTTAAACCCAGACTTGGACCACTGAACAGCAGGCTAGTCACTGCTTTTAAACTTGGAAAAGAGACCCTTAAACCCAGACTTGGACCACACACCCACTCCACTGAACAGCAGGCTCGTCACTGCTTTTAAACTTGGAAAAGAGACCCTTAAACCCAGACTTGGACCACACACCCACTCCACTGAACAGCAGGCTCGTCACTGCTTTTAAACTTGGAAAAGAGACTCTTGGACCACACACCCAGTCCACTGAACAGCAGGCTAGTCACTGCTTTTAAACTTGGAAAAGAGACCCTTAAACCCAGACTTGGACCACACACCCATTCCACTGAACAGCAGGCTAGTCACTGCCTTTAAACTTGGAAAAGAGACTCTTGGACCACACACCCAGTCCACTGAACAGCAGGCTAGTCACTGCTTTTAAACTTGGAAAAGAGACCCTTAAACCCAGACTTGGACCACACACCCACTCCACTGAACAGCAGGCTAGTCACTGCTTTTAAACTTGGAAAAGAGACCCTTAAACCCAGACTTGGACCACTGAACAGCAGGCTAGTCACTGCTTTTAAACTTGGAAAAGAGACCCTTAAACCCAGACTTGGACCACTGAACAGCAGGCTCGTCACTGCTTTTAAACTTGGAAAAGAGACCCTTAAACCCAGACTTGGACCACACACCCAGTCCACTGAACAGCAGGCTCGTCACTGCTTTTAAACTTGGAAAAGAGACCCTTAAACCCAGACTTGGACCACACACCCACTCCACTGAACAGCAGGCTCGTCACTGCTTTTAAACTTGGAAAAGAGACCCTTAAACCCAGACTTGGATCACACACCCACTCCACTGAACAGCAGGCTCGTCACTGCTTTTAAACTTGGAAAAGAGACCCTTAAACCCAGACTTGGACCACACACCCACTCCACTGAACAGCAGGCTCGTCACTGCTTTGCTGTGCTTGCACTTATTTCTTCCAAACCACTTATTGTTGAATTTGCGATTTCCAACTTGTGTAATGTTTATGGCCGATGAGCACCGATACAATTGATCTATAAGTTCACTTCATAAGACAAGGATTGAAAAGTATTTGCCTGCAGATTGTTGACGTGATTCATGTTGATGACTGCTTGTCTCGTTAAGATCTTGAAAGTATGATTGATCAGTCCAATCAAAGCTACGGTAGATATTTATTTTTATTTTACCTTTATTTAACTAGGCAAGTCAGTTAAGAACAACTTCTTATTTTCAACGACAGCATAGGAACAGTGGGTTAACTGCCTGTTCAGAGGCAGAACGACAGATTTGTACCTTGTCAGCTCGAGGGTTTGAACTTGCAACCTTCTGCTTACTAGTCCAACACTCTAACCACTAGGCTACCCTGACACCTCCTATAATGTGATTTGACAATTTTATCTGTGGTCAATGACCTTGAACCTTCTTGGATGAGAATTTCTAATGTAACTCTATGGCAACACCCAAGGTGCTTGAATTGTCGAGCTCGAGAACAATCCTCTGGTAGTCCTGACCCTGAGATGGCTCTAGAACATTCCTCCGGTATTCCTGACCCTGAGAAGGCTCTAGAACATTCCTCCTGTATTCCTGACCCTGAGAAGGCTCTAGAACATTCCTCCGGTATTCCTGACCCTGAGAAGGCTCTAGAACAATCCTCCGGTATTCCTGACCCTGAGAAGGCTCTAGAACATTCCTCCTGTATTCCTGACCCTGAGAAGGCTCTAGAACATTCCTCCGGTATTCCTGACCCTGAGAAGGCTCTAGAACATTCCTCCTGTATTCCTGACCCTGAGAAGGCTCTAGAACATTCCTCCGGTATTCCTGACCCTGAGAAGGCTCTAGAACAATCCTCTGGTATTCCTGACCCTGAGAAGGCTCTAGAACAATCCTCCGGTATTCCTGACCCTGAGAAGGCTCTAGAACAATCCTCCGGTATTCCTGACCCTGAGAAGGCTCTAGAACAATCCTCCTATATTCCTGACCCTGAGAAGGCTCCAGACCATTTATCCTGTATTCCTGACCCTGAGATGGCTCTAGAACATTCCTCCTATATTCCTGACCCTGAGAAGGCTCTAGAACATTCCTCCGGTATTCCTGACCCTGAGAAGGCTCTAGAACATTCCTCCGGTATTCCTGACCCTGAGATGGCTCTAGAACATTCCTCCGGTATTCCTGACCCTGAGAAGGCTCTAGAACATTCCTCCGGTATTCCTGACCCTGAGAAGGCTCTAGAACAATCCTCCGGTATTCCTGACCCTGAGAAGGCTCTAGAACAATCCTCTGGTATTCCTGACCCTGAGAAGGCTCTAGAACAATCCTCCGGTATTCCTGACCCTGAGAAGGCTCTAGAACATTCCTCCGGTATTCCTGACCCTGAGATGGCTCTAGAACATTCCTCCGGTATTCCTGACCCTGAGATGGCTCTAGACCATTTATCCTGTATTCCTGACCCTGAGAAGGCTCTAGAACATTCCTCCTATATACCTGACCCTGAGATGGCTCTAGACCATTTATCCTGTATTCCTGACCCTGAGATGGCTCTAGAACATTCCTCCTGTATTCCTGACCCTGAGATGGCTCTAGAACATTTCACCTACATTTTATTATCTGGCAGATAAATAAGCCCCTTTTAAACAATTCAGAGTCAAAGATAGAAAACCAAGGTATAGATCTTCGGGGCAGATTGAGCTCATTCAGATGATAAATCAGACCAGTGCCAAAGCAAAGAAAACTGACACTGTAGTCGACTGGCATTCTTTCAGACGATTGAGAAACAGATGTACCATCTCGATTTAAGAAAGCTAAATCAAGCTACTTTTTAAGCTCCATCTCCAACTCTGCCGGTGATCCTTCAAAACGTTGCAAAACAGTAAATGAACTGAAGCGTACACCTTCCTCTTCTTCCTCTGCCTAAGCAGGTTCTGTCTGACTCTGGCATCATGAGAAGAATAGAATAAGTGACGCTTCAAATCATCATTTTATCTCTGCAGGTTTTTTAATTTGAGAGAAACGGTGGTTTAATTGACCCTGGCCAGACAATCGACTGCTCTTCCCTCTGCCAGCCTCTAGCTGACTCAACAGTTAACCTGTCAACAGATTGGGAATATGACTGAATAATGAATAGGCCTTGGAACAGATTGGGAATTTGACTGAATAATGAATAGGACTTGGAACAGATTGGGAATATGACTGAATAATGAATAGGCCTTGGAACAGATTGGGAATATGACTGAATAATGAATAGGCCTTGGAACAGATTGGGAATATGACTGAATAATGAATAGGCCTTGGAACAGATTGGGAATATGACTGAATAATGAATAGGTCTTGGAACAGATTGGGAATATGACTGAATAATGAATAGGTCTTGGAACAGATTGGGAATATGACTGAATAATGAATAGGTCTTGGAACAGATTGGGAATATGACTGAATAATGAATAGGCCTTGGAACAGATTGGGAATATGACTGAATAATGAATAGGCCTTGGAACAGATTGGGAATATGACTGAATAATGAATAGGTCTTGGAACAGATTGGGAATATGACTGAATAATGAATAGGCCATGGAACAGATTGGGAATATGACTGAATAATGAATAGGCATTGGAACAGATTGGGAATATGACTGAATAATGAATAGGTCTTGGAACAGATTGGGAATATGACTGAATAATGAATAGGTCTTGGAACAGATTGGGAATATGACGGAATAATGAATAGGTCTTGGAACAGATTGGGAATATGACGGAATAATGAATAGGTCTTGGAACAGATTGGGAATATGACTGAATAATGAATAGGCCTTGGAACAGATTGGGAATATGACTGAATAATGAATAGGCCTTGGAACAGATTGGGAATATGACTGAATAATGAATAGGCCTTGGAACAGATTGGGAATATGACTGAATAATGAATAGGTCTTGGAACAGATTGGGAATATCACTGAATAACGAATAGGTCTTGGAACAGATTGGGAATATGACTGAATAATGAATAGGTCTTGGAACAGATTGGGAATATCACTGAATAATGAATAGGTCTTGGAACAGATTGGGAATATCACTGAATAATGAATAGGTCTTGGAACAGATTGGGAATATGACTGAATAATGAATAGGCCTTGGAACAGATTGGGAATACGACTGAATAATGAATAGGTCTTGGAACAGATTGGGAATATGACTGAATAATGAATAGGCCTTGAAACAGATTGGGAATTTAACTGAATAACAAATAGGTCTTGGAACAGATTGGGAATATGACTGAATAAGGAATAGGTCTTGGAACAGATTGGGAATATGACGGAATAATGAATAGGTCTTGGAACAGTTTGGGAATATGACTGAATAATGAATAGGCATTGGAACAGATTGGGAATATGACTGAATAATGAATAGGTCTTGGAACAGATTGGGAATATGACTGAATAATGAATAGGCCTTGGAACAGATTGGGAATATGACTGAATAATGAATAGGCATTGGAACAGATTGGGAATTTAACTGAATAACAAATAGGTCTTGGAACAGATTGGGAATATGACTGAATAAGGAATAGGTCTTGGAACAGATTGGGAATATGACGGAATAATGAATAGGTCTTGGAACAGTTTGGGAATATGACTGAATAATGAATAGGCATTGGAACAGATTGGGAATATGACTGAATAATGAATAGGTCTTGGAACAGATTGGGAATATGACTGAATAATGAATAGGCCTTGGAACAGATTGGGAATATGACTGAATAATGAATAGGTCTTGGAACAGATTGGGAATATGACTGAATAATGAATAGGTCTTGGAACAGATTGGGAATATGACTGAATAATGAATAGGTCTTGGAACAGATTGGGAATATGACTGAATAATGAATAGGCCTTGGAACAGATTGGGAATATGACTGAATAATGAATAGGCATTGGAACAGATTTGGAATATGACTGAATAATGAATAGGTCTTGGAACAGATTGGGAATATCACTGAATAATGAATAGGTCTTGGAACAGATTGGGAATATGACTGAATAATGAATAGGTCTTGGAACAGATTGGGATTATGACTGAATAATGAATAGGCCTTGGAACAGATTGGGAATATGACTGAATAATGAATAGGTCTTGGAACTGATTGGGAATATGACTGAATAATGAATAGGTCTTGGAACAGATTGGGAATATCACTGAATAATGAATAGGTCTTGGAACAGATTGGGAATATGACTGAATAATGAATAGGCCTTGGAACAGATTGGGAATACGACTGAATAATGAATAGGTCTTGGAACAGATTGGGAATATGACTGAATAATGAATAGGCCTTGAAACAGATTGGGAATTTAACTGAATAACAAATAGGTCTTGGAACAGATTGGGAATATGACTGAATAAGGAATAGGTCTTGGAACAGATTGGGAATATGACGGAATAATGAATAGGTCTTGGAACAGTTTGGGAATATGACTGAATAATGAATAGGCATTGGAACAGATTGGGAATATGACTGAATAATGAATAGGTCTTGGAACAGATTGGGAATATGACTGAATAATGAATAGGCCTTGGAACAGATTGGGAATATGACTGAATAATGAATAGGCATTGGAACAGATTGGGAATATGACTGAATAATGAATAGGTCTTGGAACAGATTGGGAATATGACTGAATAATGAATAGGTCTTGGAACAGATTGGGAATATGACTGAATAATGAATAGGCCTTGGAACAGGGAATATGACTGAATAATGAATAGGTCTTGGAACAGATTGGGAATATGACTGAATAATGAATAGGTCTTGGAACAGATTGGGAATATGACTGAATAATGAATAGGCCTTGGAACAGATTGGGAATATGACTGAATAATGAATAGGCCCTGGAACAGATTTGGAATATGACTGAATAATGAATAGGTCTTGGAACAGATTGGGAATATCACTGAATAATGAATAGGTCTTGGAACAGATTGGGAATATGACTGAATAATGAATAGGCCTTGGAACAGATTGGGAATATGACTGAATAATGAATAGGCCTTGGAACAGATTGGGAATATGACTGAATAATGAATAGGTCTTGGAACAGATTGGGAATATGACTGAATAATGAATAGGTCTTGGAACAGATTGGGAATATGACTGAATAATGAATAGGCATTGGAACAGATTGGGAATATGACTGAATAATGAATAGGCCTTGGAACAGATTGGGAATATGACTGAATAATGAATATGTCTTGGAACAGATTGGGAATATGACTGAATAATGAATAGGTCTTGGAACAGATTGGGATATGACTGAATAATGAATAGGTCTTGGAACAGATTGGGAATATGACTGAATAATGAATAGGCCTTGGAACAGATTGGGAATATGACTGAATAATGAATAGGCATTGGAACAGATTGGGAATATGACTGAATAATGAATAGGCCTTGGAACAGATTGGGAATATGACTGAATAACGAATAGGTCTTGGAACAGATTGGGAATATGACTGAATAATGAATAGGCCTTGGAACAGATTGGGAATATGACTGAATAACTTAAGATCTTTTTGAATAATAGGTAGGTTATATCAATTGTAGTTGCCCTGGCAACATCACCAATAAAATGGTACCAACGTCTGTTCAATGTGATGCTGACGATGACAGATGACCGAGAAACATAATGAGAGTTCCTGCTGAACTGAGATACATTTTTGTATTAATTTATTTCTCTGTTCATTCATATATTTATTTTCTAATCTAATTGATCCTGCCCCTGGGTGCTGAGAGAACACTGCCGAATTCAATTATTGGGCTTCAGCTGTAACCTTCTCCACTTGTTATAGAACCAACCACGGATATAATGGGAACCAACTATGGTTTATAATGGGAACCAACCACGGTTATAATGGGAACCAACTATGTTTTATAATGGGAACCAACCACGGATATAATGGGAACCAACTACGGTTTATAATGTGAACCAACTATGGTTTATAATGAGAACCAACCACGGATAAAATGGGAACCAACTACGGTTTATAATGGGAACCAACCACGGATATAATGGGAACCAACCACGGATATAATGGGAACCAACTACGGTTTATAATGGGAACCAACTATGGTTTATAATGGGAACCAACCACGGATATAATGGGAACCAACTACGGTTTATAATGGGAACCAACTACGGTTTATAATGGGAACCAACCACGGATATAATGGGAACCAACCACGGATATAATGGGAACCAACTACGGTTTATAATGGGAACCAACTACGGTTTATAATGGGAACAAACCACGGTTTATAATGGGAACCAACCACGGATATAATGGGAACCAACTACGGTTTATAATGGGAACCAACTACGGTTTATAATGGGAACAAACCACGGTTTATAATGGGAACCAACCACGGATATAATGGGAACCAACTACGGTTTATAATGGGAACCAACCACGGTTTATAATGGGAACCAACCACGGATATAATGGGAACCAACCACGGTTTATAATGGGAATGTTATTACGCTGTTATCACAAAGAGCCTCAAAGGTTGACATGAAATAACAATAACTGCTTTTCTGTGAAAAAAAAGTAGTACTTTCTTTGAAGAGAAGTCATAGGTTAAAACCATAACGGGACATATTGATTTCACTTCAATAGCCTAACTGTCCTCAATCATTTAGGGCTCAATATGTGATCTATTGTTTCTGTCTAACGGTCGTTTCTCATTTTCTGGTTGAGACCAAATGTATGTTTCTCTCCAAATCATGAGGCTCCTTAGAAACTGCAAGCCTTTTTCACAGTTCAAAGTTCAAACGTGCCATCCTACAGGACAAACATGAAATTATGAAGTGAGTTAATGTTTTATCAGTGACGCAGAACCCACCAAATGGAACAAGAGGGGTAACTAACTTCCTCTGAAGTTTCCGAGGAAGTGACACAGCATATTTACTCTGCCTACTGTACATCACATGGAAGGTTCGTCTCTGAGGGTGAAGGGGACACCTCAGATGGGGACTATCCTATCGCTATACTAATTCAGCCTTGATTTTCATTGGAATGTGTGTGCATTTCTCTAAACAGCCAATCAATTAGGTTTAATTGGTGGAGGCTACTACCGGTAATGAACTAATGATAATGATGTGAAAACGTCAAGGCTGTAAAATGAGCTGAGAATGAAAGAGGAAACCCGGGCAGTATTTGATGTTTACCAGTGGATAGGCTGTTAGGTATACTATCTAGAATGATTCATAGCTCCAAAAGTACCTTTTAGCTGGTTGAAATGAGGTTGAAAGATAAACAGGGAAACATGAGCTGCCCCACCGCCCCAAGGATTACCTCTCTCTGCTGGCCTTCAGCACAGAAGGATAAAACAAAAGGACCATCTCTACGTGTTACATTGTATCAGTCGGCTTTATGACCACGACAATGGCTGACCACCAAATGTCAGTTTTGGAGGTCAGTCGCCACGGTCATGACAAGGTGAAGTGGTGGACAATCCTTTGGTTCAGAGATGTCTGTGGTAGCAGGCCCCAGGAACCTGCTCTAAGGGCCCCTTTTGTTGGGGCCCTTAGAGCAGGGAGATGGGTAGCAGGCCCCAGGAACAGGGGGTCCTTTTGTTTGGGCCCCTTAGAGCAGAGATGGGTAGCAGGCCCCAGGAACAGGGGGTCCTTTTGTTGGGGCCCCTTAGAGCAGGGAGATGGCTAGCAAACCCCAGGAACAGGGGGTCCTTTTGTTGGGGGCCCTTAGAGCAGGGAGATGGGTGGTTATTGGGCCTGTTGTCACACCCTGACCATAGTTTGCTTTGTATGTTTCTATGTTTTGTTTGGTCAGGGTGTGATCTGAGTGGGCATTCCATGTTGGATGTCTAGTTTGTCTGTTTCTGTGTTTGGCCTGATATGGTTCTCAATCAGAGGCAGGTGTTAGTCATTGTCTCTGATTGGGAGCCATGTTTAGGTAGCCTGTTTTGTCATTGTGGGTTATGGGTGATTGTCTATGTTAGTTGCTTGTGTCAGCACAGTTCTCATTATAGCTTCACGGTCGTTATTCGTTTATTGTTTTGTATAGTTTGTATTCAGTGTTCAGTGCTTTCTTTAATAAAAAAAATCATCATGAACAGATATGATGCTGCATTTTGGTCCGCTCCTTACGACGATCGTGACACCTGTCATGACAAATAATGTCCCCCAGACAAATAATGTCCCCCAGACAAAAAGTGTCCCCTCCGTATCACAATGGGATTCCCAAGAGTAAAAATACTATTGTAATCCTGACCTTCACAGCAGCCATGACATGAGGAGAGTTGATCGTAGTGGCTAAGGCGAGTATAAACAGGATTAACAGAGGCCTTAAAACCCAGCCAAGCCCACGTACATAGATTTCTGGTGGGACAGGGACAGAAGCTGGGGCCGGACAGAGGCTGGGGCCGGACAGTGGCTGGGGCCGGACAGAGGCTGCGGCCGGACAGAGGCTGCGGCCGGACAGAGGCTGGGGCCGGACAGAGGCTGGGGCCGGACAGAGGCTGCGGCCGGACAGAGGCTGCGGCCGGACAGAGGATGGGGCCGGACAGAGGCTGGGGCCGGACAGAGGCTGCGGCCGGACAGAGGCTGGGGCCGGACAGAGGCTGGGGCCGGACAGTGGCTGGGGCCGGACAGTGGCTGGGGCCGGACAGAGGCTGGGGCCGGACAGAGGCTGCGGCCGGACAGAGACTGGGGCTGGACAGTGGCTGCGGCTGGACAGAGGCTTGGCGCTCGAACAGTGTGGGTGCAATAATTGAATAACATGGATTTCTACATTTATTTTTCGACCCCAGTGACTGCACGCGCACGCACCTCTTCCCCTCCCAGTGACTGACACCACCTGTCCGGTCTGGTCAGCATGTTACCTGTTACCCCCCAGTGACTGACAGATTCCACCTCTTCCCTCCAGTGACTGACAGATTCCACCTCTTCCCCCCAGTGACTGACAGATTCCACCTCTTCCCTCCATTGACTGATAGATTCCACCTCTTCCCTCCAGTGACTGACAGATTCCACCTCTTTACCCCCAGTGACTGACAAATTCCACCTCTTCCCTCCATTGACTGATAGATTCCACCTCTTCCCTCCAGTGACTGACAGATTCCCCCCAGTGACTGACAGATTCCACCTCTTCCCCCAGTGACTGACAAATTCCACCTCTTCCCTCCATTGACTGATAGATTCCACCTCTTCCCTCCAGTGACTGACAGATTCCACCTCTTTACCCCCAGTGACTGACAAATTCCACCAGATTCCACCTCTTCCCTCCATTGACTGATAGACTCCACCTCTTCCCTCCAGTGACTGACAGATTCCACCTCTTCCCTCCATTGACTGACAGATTCCACCTCTTCCCTCCAGTGACTGACAGATTCCACCTCTTCCCTCCATTGACTGACAGATTCCACCTCTTCCAGATTCTCCATTGACTGACAGATTCCACCTCTTCCCTCCCAGTGACTGACAGATTCCACCTCTTCCCCCCCAGTGACTGACAGATTCCACCTCTTTACCCCCAGTGACTGACAGATTCCACCTCTTTACCTCCAGTGACTGACAGATTCCTCCCCCAGTCTTCCCCCTTACCCCCAGTGACTGACAGATTCCACCTCTTCCCCTCCCAGTGACTGACAGATTCCACCTCTTCCCCCAGTGACTGACAGATTCCACCTCTTCCCCTCCCAGTGACTGACAGATTCCACCTCTTTACCCCCAGTGACTGACAGATTCCACCTCTTTACCCCCAGTGACTGACAGATTCCACCTCTTCCCCTCCCAGTGACTGACAGATTCCACCTCTTTACCCCCAGTGACTGACAGATTCCACCTCTTTCCCCCAGTGACTGACAGATTCCTCCTCTTCCCTCCAGTGACTGACAGATTCCACCTCTTTACCCCCAGTGACTGACAGATTCCACCTCTTCCCCCCCAGTGACTGACAGATTCCACCTCTTTACCCCCAGTGACTGACAGATTCCACCTCTTTACCCCCAGTGACTGACAGATTCCACCTCTTTACCCCCAGTGACTGACAGATTCCACCTCTTCCCCACCTCCCAGTGACTGACAGATTCCACCTCTTTACCCCAGTGACTGACAGATTCCACCTCTTCCCCCCAGTGACTGACAGATTCCACCTCTTCCCCCCAGTGACTGACAGATTCCACCTCTTCCCCCCAGTGACTGACAGATTCCACCTCTTTACCCCCAGTGACTGACAGATTCCACCTCTTTACCCCCAGTGACTGACAGATTCCTCCTCTTTACCCCAGTGACTGACAGATTCCACCTCTTCCCTCCAGTGACTGACAGATTCCACCTCTTCCCTCCAGTGACTGACAGATTCCACCTCTTCCCCTCCCAGTGACTGACAGATTCCACCTCTTTACCCCCAGTGACTGACAGATTCCACCTCTTTACCCCCAGTGACTGACAGATTCCACCTCTTCCCCCCAGTGACTGACAGATTCCACCTCTTCCCCCCAGTGACTGACAGATTCCTCCTCTTTACCCCAGTGACTGACAGATTCCACCACTTTACCCCCAGTGACTGACAGATTCCACCTCTTTACCCCCAGTGACTGACAGATTCCTCCTCTTTACCCCAGTGACTGACAGATTCCACCTCTTCCCTCCCAGTGACTGACAGATTCCACCTCTTTACCCCCAGTGACTGACAGATTCCACCTCTTTACCCCAGTGACTGACAGATTCCACCTCTTTACCCCCAGTGACTGACAGATTCCTCCTCTTTACCCCAGTGACTGACAGATTCCACCTCTTCCCTCCCAGTGACTGACAGATTCCTCCTCTTTACCCCAGTGACTGACAGATTCCACCTCTTCCCCCAGTGACTGACAGATTCCACCTCTTTACCCCAGTGACTGACAGATTCCACCTCTTTACCCCCAGTGACTGACAGATTCCCCCCCCCCCCCCCTTAACAGTGACTGACAGATTCCCCCCCCCAGTGACTGACAGATTCCACCTCTTTACCCCAGTGACTGACAGATTCCACCTCTTCCCCCAGTGACTGACAGATTCCACCTCTTTACCCCCACCTCTTCCCCCAGTGACTGACAGATTCCTCCTCTTTACCCCAGTGACTGACAGATTCCTCCTCTTTACCCCAGTGACTGACAGATTCCACCTCTTCCCTCCTGTGACTGACAGATTCCACCTCTTCCCTCCAGTGACTGACAGATTCCACCTCTTCCCCTCCCAGTGACTGACAGATTCCACCTCTTTACCCCAGTGACTGACAGATTCCACCTCTTTACCCCCAGTGACTGACAGATTCCACCTCTTCCCCCCAGTGACTGACAGATTCCACCTCTTCCCCCCAGTGACTGACAGATTCCTCCTCTTTACCCCAGTGACTGACAGATTCCACCACTTTACCCCCAGTGACTGACAGATTCCACCTCTTTACCCCCAGTGACTGACAGATTCCTCCTCTTTACCCCCAGTGACTGACAGATTCCACCTCTTCCCCTCCCAGTGACTGACAGATTCCTCCTCTTTACCCCCAGTGACTGACAGATTCCACCTCTTCCCTCCCAGTGACTGACAGATTCCACCTCTTTACCCCCAGTGACTGACAGATTCCACCTCTTTACCCCAGTGACTGACAGATTCCACCTCTTTACCCCCAGTGACTGACAGATTCCTCCTCTTTACCCCAGTGACTGACAGATTCCACCTCTTCCCTCCCAGTGACTGACAGATTCCTCCTCTTTACCCCAGTGACTGACAGATTCCACCTCTTCCCCCAGTGACTGACAGATTCCACCTCTTTACCCCAGTGACTGACAGATTCCACCTCTTTACCCCCAGTGACTGACAGATTCCCCCCCCCCAGTGACTGACAGATTCCCCCCCCAGTGACTGACAGATTCCACCTCTTTACCCCAGTGACTGACAGATTCCACCTCTTCCCCCAGTGACTGACAGATTCCACCTCTTTACCCCCAGTGACTGACAGATTCCTCCTCTTTACCCCAGTGACTGACAGATTCCACCTCTTTACCCCCAGTGACTGACAGATTCCACCTCTTCCCCCAGTGACTGACAGATTCCACCTCTTTACCCCCAGTGACTGACAGATTCCACCTCTTTACCCCCAGTGACTGACAGATTCCACCTCTTCCCCCCCCCCAGTGACTGACAGATTCCACCTCTTTACCCCCAGTGACTGACAGATTCCACCTCTTCCCCCAGTGACTGACAGATTCCACCTCTTTCCCCCAGTGACTGACAGATTCCACCTCTTTACCCCCAGTGACTGACAGATTCCACCTCTTTACCCCCAGTGACTGACAGATTCCTCCTCTTTACCCCAGTGACTGACAGATTCCACCTCTTCCCTCCAGTGACTGACAGATTCCACCTCTTCCCTCCAGTGACTGACAGATTCCACCTCTTCCCCTCCCAGTGACTGACAGATTCCACCTCTTTACCCCAGTGACTGACAGATTCCACCTCTTTACCCCCAGTGACTGACAGATTCCACCTCTTCCCCCCAGTGACTGACAGATTCCACCTCTTCCCCCCAGTGACTGACAGATTCCACCTCTTTACCCCAGTGACTGACAGATTCCACCACTTTACCCCCAGTGACTGACAGATTCCACCTCTTTACCCCCAGTGACTGACAGATTCCTCCTCTTCCCCCCAGTGACTGACAGATTCCACCTCTTCCCCCCCAGTGACTGACAGATTCCTCCTCTTTACCCCAGTGACTGACAGATTCCACCTCTTCCCCCAGTGACTGACAGATTCCACCTCTTTACCCCCTGACAGTGACTGACAGATTCCACCTCTTTACCCCCCCAGTGACTGACAGATTCCCCCCCCCCAGTGACTGACAGATTCCTCCTCTTTACCCCAGTGACTGACAGATTCCACCTCTTCCCCCAGTGACTGACAGATTCCACCTCTTCCCCCAGTGACTGACAGATTCCTCCTGACTTTCCCCCCCCAGTGACTGACAGATTCCACCCTTCCCCCCAGTGACTGACAGATTCCACCCCCCCAGTGACTGACAGATTCCACCTCTTTACCCCCAGTGACTGACAGATTCCACCTCTTTACCCCAGTGACTGACAGATTCCACCTCTTTACCCCCAGTGACTGACAGATTCCACCTCTTTACCCCCAGTGACTGACAGATTCCACCTCTTTACCCCAGTGACTGACAGATTCCACCTCTTTACCCCAGTGACTGACAGATTCCACCTCTTCCCCCCAGTGACTGACAGATTCCACCTCTTTACCCCCAGTGACTGACAGATTCCTCCTCTTTACCCCAGTGACTGACAGATTCCACCTCTTCCCCCCAGTGACTGACAGATTCCACCTCTTTACCCCAGTGACTGACAGATTCCACCTCTTCCCCCAGTGACTGACAGATTCCACCTCTTTACCCCCAGTGACTGACAGATTCCACCTCTTTACCCCCCAGTGACTGACAGATTCCACCTCTTCCCCAGATTCCTCCTCTTTACCCCAGTGACTGACAGATTCCACCTGACTGACAGATTCCACCCCCCCCAGTGACTGACAGATTCCACCTCTTTCCCCAGTGACTGACAGATTCCACCTCTTTACCCCAGTGACTGACAGATTCCTCCTCTTTACCCCAGTGACTGACAGATTCCACCTCTTCCCCCCAGTGACTGACAGATTCCACCTCTTTACCCCAGTGACTGACAGATTCCACCTCTTTGACCCCCCTCTTTAGTGACTGACAGATTCCACCTCTTTACCCCCAGTGACTGACAGATTCCACCTCTTTACCCCCAGTGACTGACAGATTCCACCTCTTCCCCCAGTGACTGACAGATTCAGTGACTGACAGATTCCACCTCTTTACCCCCAGTGACTGACAGATTCCACCTCTTCCCCCAGTGACTGACAGATTCCACCTCCCCCAGTGACTGACAGATTCCCCCCCCAGTGACTGACAGATTCCTCCAGTGACTGACAGATTCCACCTCCACCTGACTGACAGATTCCCCAGTGACTGACAGATTCCTCCTCTTTACCCCCAGTGACTGACAGATTCCACCTCTTTACCCCCAGTGACTGACAGATTCCACCTCTTTACCCCCAGTGACTGACAGATTCCACCTCTTCCCCCAGTGACTGACAGATTCCACCTCTTCCCCCCAGTGACTGACAGATTCCACCTCTCCCCCAGTTGACAGATTCCCCCCAGTGACTGACAGATTCCACCTCTTCCCCCCAGTGACTTTATCCCAGTGACTGACAGATTCCACCTCTTCCCCCCACCCCAGTGACTGACAGATTCCTCCTCTTCCCCCAGTGACTGACAGATTCCTCCTATGACTGACAGATTCCCCTTTACCCCAGTGACTGACAGATTCCACCTCTTACCCCCAGTGACTGACAGATTCCACCTCTTTACCCCCAGTGACTGACAGATTCCACCTCTTCCCCAGTGACTGACAGATTCCTCCTCTTCCCTCCAGTGACTGACAGATTCCACCTCTTTACCCCCAGTGACTGACAGATTCCACCTCTTCCCCCAGTGACTGACAGATTCCTCCTCTTTCCCCCCAGTGACTGACAGATTCCACCTCTTTACCCCCAGTGACTGACAGATTCCACCTCTTCCCCCCAGTGACTGACAGATTCCACCTCTTTACCCCCCCAGTGACTGACAGATTCCACCTCTTTACCCCCAGTGACTGACAGATTCCACCTCTTCCCCCCCAGTGACTGACAGATTCCTCCTCTTTACCCCCAGTGACTGACAGATTCCTCCTCTTCCCTCCAGTGACTGACAGATTCCTCCTCTTTACCCCCAGTGACTGACAGATTCCCTTACCCCCAGTCCTCAAACCCCTCCAGTGACTGACAGATTCCACCTCTTTACCCCCAGTGACTGACAGATTCCACCTCTTCCCCCCAGTGACTGACAGATTCAGATTCGGCAGATTCCCCTCTTCCCCAGTGGAGGGGAGGCAGGGAGGGAGGGAGGGAGGGGGAGGGGGAGGCAGGGAGGGGGGGGGGAGGAGGGGAGGCAGGGAGGCAGGGAGGGGAGGGGAGGCAGGGAGGGAGGCGGGGGAGGCAGGGAGGGGAGGCAGGGAGGGGGAGGCAGGGAGGGGGAGGCAGGGAGGGGAGGCAGGAAGGGGGAGGGGAGGCAGGGAGGGGAGGCAGGGAGGGGGAGGCAGGGAGGGGAGGGGAGGCAGGGAGGGGAACAGGAGGCAGGAAGGGGGAGGGGAGGCAGAGAGGGGGAGGCAGGGAGGGGAGGCAGGGAGTGGGAGGGGACTCAGGGTGGGAGGGGGAGGCAGGGAAGGAAGGCAGGGAGGGGAGGCAGGGAGGGGGAGGCAGGGAGGGGGAGGCAGGGAGGGGGAGGCAGGGAGGGGGAGGGGAGGCAGGGAGGGGAGGCAGGGAGGGGGAGGCAGGAAGGGGGAGGGGAGGCAGGGAGGGGAGGCAGGAAGGGGGAGGCAGGCAGGGAGGGGAGGCAGGGAGTGGGAGGGGAGTCAGGGGCAGGGAGGGGAGGCAGGGAAGGAAGGCAGGGAGGGGAAGCAGGGAGGGGGAGGCAGGGAGGGGAGACAGGGAGGGGGGGAGGGGGAGGCAGGGAAATGAAGGCAGGGAGGGGAGGCAGGGAGGGGAGGGGGGAGGAGGCAGGGAAATGGAGGCAGGGAGGGGGAGGCAGGGAAGGAGGCAGGGAGGGGGAGGCAGGGAGGGGGAGGCAGGGAAGGAAGGCAGGGAGGGGGAGGCAGGGAGGGGAGACAGGGAGGGGGAGGCAGGGAAGGAAGGCAGGGAGGGGGAGGCAGGGAGGGGGAGGCAGGGAAGGAAGGTAGGGAGGGGGAGGCAGGGAAGGAAGGCAGGGGGGAGGCAGGGAGGGGGAGGCAGGGAAGGAGGCTGGAGGGGGAGGCAGGGAAGGAAGGCAGGGAGGGGAGGCAGGGATGGTTGATAGGGCCTTGGCTGCTCCCTCCATCGGATATGCGGCTCCGCTCACCTCGGCGCCGGATGGATTAATCTGTTGTCCTGTTTAGATAGGATATCAGTTTATATACCGACAATGGTTGTGTCTCAAATGACACCCCATTCCCTTTAAAGTGTTGTGACCAGGGCTCGTAGTGACCAGGGCGCATAGTGACCAGGGCCCATAGTGACCAGGGCCCGTAGTGACCAGGGCCCGTAGTGACCAGGGCCCGTAGTGACCAGGGCGCATAGTGACCAGGGCCCGTAGTGACCAGGGCGCATAGTGACCAGGGCCCGTAGTGACCAGGGCGCATAGTGACCAGGGCCCGTAGTGACCAGGGCCCGTAGTGACCAGGGCCCGTAGTGACCAGGGCCCGTAGTGACCAGGGCCCGTAGTGACCACTGCTCGTAGTGACCAGGGCCCGTAGTGACCAGGGCTCGTAGTGACTAGGGCTGCTAAGCAAGCTGCTAAATCATTCAGTTTACATCTTCCCTACATCTTGTCAAAGCTATTGTAGACTATCTGAAATTAGATGTAGGCCTATCAGGGGCTATAGGCTACCGAGTTTATCAAAGCAAACCATGGCAACATTTAATTAGAATCATAAGCCCAGGCCCCCTGAGTGGTGCAGTGGACTAAGGCACTGCATCACTGTGCCACCAGAGATTCTGGGTTCGAGGCCAGGCGTGAGTCCGATGGGGCGGCGCACAATTGGCACAGCGTCGTCAGGGTTAGGGGAGGATTTAGGGGCAGGTGTTTCTTCCGACACATTGGTGCGGTTGTAACGACCAATTGGATACCACAAAAGAAGGGTAAAAATAATCATAAACCCAGATGTATGTCTGTATTCTATGCCTATTGAAATGACAAGTCAATCTCTGAAAAGGGACATTTACAACGTTTTTTAGTCTGAACATCTGGCACATAGTACAATTGCCAGAAAATGCATTATGCGTTTTATAACATGATATTATTCAACAGCCTACAGTGCAAATGTTGATTGAGAAATTAGGTCATTTTATTTTATTTTTGCTCCGGTACCTAAAGAAATAGCACTAAATCACTGACTATAATTGTTTGTCATTCTGTACAGCACTTTGAGATATCAGCTGATGTACGAAGGGCTATATAAATAAATTTGATTTGATTTGATTTGTCATTTAATTTTTTTCTCCGGTACCTAAAGAAATAGCAATACATCATTGACTATAATTGGTTGTCATTTTATTTTATTTTTTTCTCCGGTACCTAAAGAAATAGCACTAAATCACTGACTATAATTGGTTGTCATGTTATTTTATTTTTTTCTCCGGTACCTAAAGAAATAGCACTAAATCACTGACTATAATTGGTTGTCATTTTATTTTAAAAAATTATCCGGTACCTAAAGAAATAGCACTAAATCATTGACTATAATTGGTTGTCATTTTATTTTATTTTTTTCTCCGGTACCTAAACAAATAGCACTAAATCACTGACTATAATTGGTTGTCTTTTTTTTATTTTTTTCTCTCCAGTACCTAAAGAAATAGCACTAAATCACTGACTATAATTGGTTGTCTTCTTTTTCTTTTTTTCTCTCCAGTACCTAAAGAAATAGCACTACATCACTGACTATAATTGGTTAAATCTGTAATGCCACTATAGTTACACATCTTTGTTTTGAATTTTACTTACTTAAAGTCTCATCATAAAAGTATTTTGTTAAAACTGAGACTACCTGTCTCTTTGTTGGACATAAAGCGATGTGTTCAGGGCAGGTTTTCTGTAATTTTTCTTAAAATTGAAACAGAACAGAATATCATTATACAGTATATCATTGCAATCAGTAGAATCCAGGGAACACCCATATATATGACTTTTTAGAGGATTTTCATGTCAACTATTGAAACTAGGCATGAAAACAGTCATTTGGCATTTTCACCACTTTTCGACTAAAAGTTTAAAGGACACGTATATATGGCATGTTGTGTTTATTGTGTTTTCCAGACCCTCTCAAATATTGTTTTATCATTGGGCTGTATGTGTCAATTATTTATGGAGATATGGCCATGTAAATCCTGTCCAGTATGACCCTCTGGTTGGTGGCCATACTAGAAAAGCAGGGGCTAAACAAGCTAGCAGTTAGCAGACCGGGTTAGCAAGCAAGCAGTTAGTAGGGGCTAGTAGTTAGCAGACCGGGGCAGGCAAGCTAGATGTTAGCAGAACGGGGCAGGCAAGCTAGCAGTTAGCAGACTGGGGCGAGCAAGTTAGCCTATGGGGTACGTAGCGATGGGGGTAAATCTGTTTTTTGACTCTCTGTGCGGTGACGTTGATAGACCAGTCATGGAATTAGTAGGGTTCCAAGTAGCTCTAGGCAGCTAGCAGGCCTAGCAGGTTAGCAGAATGGGCCTTCAGCAGGTGTCGCGCCTGAGGGGCCTGTTGGAATCCTCTGGCAGATTATGTCGGGATTACAGTCGTTGAGGATTGGTGGGGTTCTGTGCCCCGTACCGGCAGTAGAAGGGGTCCGGATATTGTAGCCCAGGAGTGAGCCGGGAGATGGGTCTAGCATGGGCTAGCCCCAGGCTAATTGGTGCTAGCTCCGGGACGGAAACATTAGCCAGGAGTAGTCAACCCGTGTTGTGGATAGCTAGCTGTGATGATCCAGATGAAAAGGTTCAGAGTTTGTGGTAGGAATTTGGGGATATGGAGAGAAAAATAGGTCCGGTATGCCATGGTTTGAAATGTGTTTTACGAACTGGCGAGAGCTTTCCGAGCTAAAGGTTAGCTGATGACCGCTAGCAGTGGTTAGCTGACTGATAGCTGGTAGCTAGCTTCAGTTGAGGTATTCCAGTTCGAGGTAAATAGAAATACTTTAGGGAAAAAACAAAACAGATCCACACCACATTGAGTGAGGCGGGTTGCAGGAGAGTATTTTGAAGTTGAGGTTTAGGAAAAATATTAAAAAGAACGCGAAGAAAAAGATATATACACATGGGACGAAACAAGACAAAGACAAAGATGTCTGACTGCTACGCCATCTTGGATTGCAAGGAAAGTTGGAATCCAACTTTTGAAAGTTGGATCATTTTATCCTTTTGAGGCTTTCGTACAATATGATTTTGAGCATTCAAAGCCACTGGGAAACGTCCATGGCAGGCATTGTTGTCACTTTAGCTTCCTATAACTTCTGAGTGATAGAAAGCACAAGTACCACCACCAATCAGCCTATACCACTGCACACACACCCGTCATTACTATGACAACTAGTGTAGACATTTCAGCAAATGACTGCTGTCTGAACACACATAAATCTGATTCAGTCACTTGTAACTTGCTGTTTGGACAGTCAATATTCTAAAACAGAGTTGAAGAAGAAAACTGATTTGAGCATTAAAGGCCTGCAGTGTGAACAAGGCTTTAGACACAAGCAGAAGTGCTGACACATAACATTGGCAGTACAGTACAGTACAGTACAAGGCTTTAGTCTCACATCGACCTCTCCATGCAACAGCATTAATATACAACTCAAACCAATAGTCCTTCCCAAAGAGCAGTAACTCTAGCAGAGGTCCAATAGTCCTTCCCAAAGAGCAGTAACTCTAGCAGAGGTCCAATAGTCCTTCCAGAAGAGCAGTAACTCTAGCAGAGGTCCAATAGAACTTCCAGAAGAGCTGTAACTCTAGCAGAGGTCCAATAGAACTTCCAGAAGAGCTGTAACTCTAGCAGAGGTCCAATAGAACTTCCAGAAGCAGTAACTCTAGCAGAGGTCCAATAGAACTTCCAGAAGAGCTGTAACTCTAGCAGAGGTCCAATAGTCCTTCCCAAAGAGCAGTAACTCTAGCAGAGGTCCAATCGTCCTTTCAGAAGAGCAGTAACTCTAGCAGAGGTCCAATAGTCCTTCCAGAAGAGCAGTAACTCTAGCAGAGGTCCAATAGTCCTCCCCAAAGAGCAGTAACTCTAGCAGAGGTCCAGTAGTCCTCCCAAAGAGCAGTAACTCTAGCAGAGGTCCAGTAGTCCTTCCCAAAGAGCAGTAACTCTAGCAGAGGTCCAGTAGTTCTCCCCAAAGAGCAGTAACTCTAGCAGAGGTCCAATAGTTCTCCCCAAAGAGCAGTAACTCTAGCAGAGGTCCAATAGTCCTTCCCAAAGAGCAGTAACTCTAGCAGAGGTCCAATAGAACTTCCAGAAGAGCAGTAAGTAACTCTAGCAGAGGTCCAATAGTCCTCCCCAAAGAGCTGTAACTCTAGCAGAGGTCCAATAGAACTTCCAGAGAGCAGTAACTCTAGCAGAGGTTCAATAGTCCTCCCCAAAGAGCAGTAACTCTAGCAGAGGTCCAATAGAACTTCCAGAGAGCAGAAACTCTAGCAGAGGTCCAGTAGTCCTTCCCAAAGAGCAGTAACTCTAGCAGAGGACCAATAGAACTTCCAGAAGAGCAGTAAGTAACTCTAGCAGAGGTCCAATAGTCCTCCCCAAAGAGCTGTAACTCTAGCAGAGGTCCAATAGAACTTCCAGAGAGCAGTAACTCTAGCAGAGGTTCAATAGTCCTCCCCAAAGAGCAGTAACTCTAGCAGAGGTCCAATAGAACTTCCAGAGAGCAGAAACTCTAGCAGAGGTCCAGTAGTCCTTCCCAAAGAGCAGTAACTCTAGCAGAGGACCAATAGAACTTCCAGAAGAGCAGTAAGTAACTCTAGCAGAGGTCCAATAGTCCTCCCCAAAGAGCTGTAACTCTAGCAGAGGTCCAATAGAACTTCCAGAGAGCAGTAACTCTAGCAGAGGTTCAAAGTCCTCCCCAAAGAGCAGTAACTCTAGCAGAGGTCCAATAGAACTTCCAGAGAGCAGTAACTCTAGCAGAGGTCCAATAGTCCTCCCCAAAGAGCAGTAACTCTAGCAGAGGTCCAATAGAACTTCCAGAAGAGCAGTAACTCTAGCAGAGGTCCAATAGAACTTCCCAAAGAGCAGTAACTCTAGCAGAGGTCCAATAGAACTTCCAGAGAGCAGTAACTCTAGCAGAGGTCCAATAGTTCTCCCCAGAGAGCAGTAACTCTAGCAGAGGTCCAATAGAACTTCCAGAAGAGCAGTAACTCTAGCAGAGGTCCAATAGAACTTCCAGAGAGCAGTAACTCTAGCAGAGGACCAATAGTCCTTCCAGAAGAGCAGTAACTCTAGCAGAGGTCCAATAGAACTTCCAGAGAGCAGTAACTCTAGCAGAGGTCCAATAGTCCTCCCCAAAGTGCAGTAACTCTAGCAGAGGTCCAATAGTCCTTCCCAAAGAGCAGCAACTCTAGCAGAGGTCCAATAGTCCTCCCCAAAGAGCAGTAACTCTAGCAGAGGTCCAATAGTCCTTCCCAAAGAGCAGTAACTCTAGCAGAGGTGATGAAGTCTCCATGTTGTTTTAACTGTATAAGGACTTTCTCAGTATATCTGCTGAGCTTTCTACCAGCTCTGTTAAAAGTGCTTCACAACTTTTTTTGCCTTAGAACTAACACACTTGATTAAAATAATAAAGTTATCATCAAGCATTTGATTTGAATCATGTGTGTTAGTCCAGCCCTTTGGGTTCCCAGGACCAGGATTAGAACCAGGATCAGGATTAGAACCAGGACTACAATCAGGATTAGAACCAGGATCAGGATTAGAACCAGGACTAGAATTAGGATCAGAACCAGGATCAGGATTAGAACCAGGACTAGAATTAGGATCAGAACCAGGATCAGGATTAGAACCAGGACTAGAATCAGGATTAGAACCAGGACTACAATCAGGATCAGAACCAGGATCAGGATTAGGATCAGGATTAGAACCAGGATCAGGATTAGAACCAGGATCTGGATTAGAACCAGCACTAGAATCAGGATCAGAACCAGGATCAGGATTAGAACCAGGACCATGATTAGAACCAGGACCATGATTAGAACCAGGATCATGATTAGAACCAGGACCATGATTAGAACCAGGATCAGGATTAGAACCAGGATCAGGATTAGAACCAGGATCATGATTAGAACCAGGATCAGGATTAGAACCAGGATCAGGATTAGAACCAGGATCAGGATTAGAACCAGGATCAGGATCAGAACCAGGATCAGGATTAGAACCAGGATCAGGATTAGAACCAGGATCAGGATCAGAACCAGGATCAGGATTAGAACCAGGACCAGGATTAGAACCAGGACCATGATTAGAACCAGGACCATGATTAGAACCAGGACCATGATTAGAACCAGGATCAGGATTAGAACCAGGATCAGGATTAGAACCAGGATCAGGATTAGAACCAGGACCATGATTAGAACCAGGACCATGATTAGAACCAGGACCATGATTAGAACCAGGACCATGATTAGAACCAGGACCATGATTAGAACCAGGATCAGGATTAGAACCAGGATCAGGATTAGAACCAGGATCAGGATTAGAACCAGGATCAGGATTAGAACCAGGACCATGATTAGAACCAGGACTAGAATCAGGATTAGAACCATGACCAGGATTAGAACCAGGATCAGGATTAGAACCAGGACCAGGATTAGAACCAGGATCAGGATTAGAACCAGGATCAGGATTAGAACCAGGACCAGTATTAGAACCAGGATCAGGATTAGAACCAGGATCAGGATTAGAACCAGGATCAGGAAACACTTCCTCTGTTATAACGTCCTGCTTTAGAGCTGAGCAGTGAGAGAACAGAACCCAGCAGCCAGCCACGCCTCACTGACCAGGTGGTAAATTCTCTTCTTCCATAACAGCATAAAGACACTAATGAAATCAGCTAAATTAATTAAGCCCTCCAGCTCCCTCACTCTTTCCCTCTCGGTCTCTTTTTTCTGCAACTCATCTGCCAGATGCAGCAGGCACCAGGAATATGACTGACAGTCACTGCCGTCAGTGGATTCTCACCTGCTGCTATATAGTAAACCAGGGGTGTCAAACTTATTCCATGGAGGGCCTCGTGTCTGCTGGATTATGGGTTTTCCTTTCAATGAAGCTCTAGACCACCAGATGAGGGGAGTTCATTACTAATTAGTGACCTTCATTCATCAATCAAGGACAAGGATGGAGCAAAAACCCATCAACACTCGGCCCTCCATGGACTGAGTTTGACACGTGCTGTAGGTGATTGACTGTAGGCCACAGTATATATATATATATGTATATATTTTTTATTTATTTAACTAGGCAAGTCGGTTAATAACATATTCTTATTTACAATGACGGCCTACCAAAAGGCCTCCTGCAAATTCAATTAAAATATAGGAGAAAACACACATCACAAGACATAGACCAC
The DNA here is from genome assembly GCF_036934945.1 of Oncorhynchus masou masou. Classification (NCBI taxonomy): domain Eukaryota; kingdom Metazoa; phylum Chordata; class Actinopteri; order Salmoniformes; family Salmonidae; genus Oncorhynchus; species Oncorhynchus masou. The sequence continues at coordinate 55,215,807 of NC_088232.1, forward strand.
AACACTACATAAAGAGAGACCTAAGACAACAGCATAGCAAGGCAGCAACACATGACACAGCAAGGCAGCAACACATAACACAGCAACACATAACACAGCAACACATAACACAGCATGTTAGCAACACAACATTGCAGCAGCACAGAACATGGTACAAACATTGTTGGGCACAGACAACAGCACAAAGGGCAAGAAGGTAGAGACAACAATACATCACACAAAAAGCAGCCACAGTGGTCAGCAAGAGTGTCCATGCAGAAAGCAGCCACAGTGCTCAGTAAGGGTGTCCATGCAGAAAGCAGCCACAGTGCTCAGTAAGGGTGTCCATGCACAAAGCAGCCACAGTGCTCAGTAAGGGTGTCCATGCAGAAAGCAGCCACAGTGCTCAGTAAGGGTGTCCATGCAGAAAGCAGCCACAGTGGTCAGTAAGGGTGTCCATGCAGAAAGCAGCCACAGTGGTCAGTAAGGGTGTCCATGCAGAAAGCAGCCACAGTGGTCAGTAAGGGTGTCCATGCAGAAAGCAGCCACAGTGGTCAGTAAGGGTGTCCATGCAGAAAGCAGCCACAGTGCTCAGTAAGGGTGTCCATGATTGAGTATCTTTGAATGAAGGGTTGAAACTTTACAGCGGTTTGGCCACCAGGTGAGGTCATCAGCAGACTGCTGTCTAATAAAGCAATGAGAGGCCCTAGACGAAGGACCAATATAAAGGGTGGCTGCCAAACATTTTAAGGGCCAATCTGGAATTGATACATACATTTTACCAGCATCATCCCTCAACTGTTTATCAAAACAGTGGCTGGGTTTCCACTTGGTTTAAATCCCAGATTACTCCTTTATCGTGTGGGCTACATTGTTGAATAGCATGTGTTGCTTAGTTGGAAGACTAGGCTGAAGGCAAAAGGCTTGTATTTTCAGTCTATGAAAACTTCCCACTGGCTATAAAGGGTGTACAACCACTCTGGACTACAATAGTCCTGGCTGGGAGATACAACACGGATCTGCCAAAGTGTGTCCATTCATTTTTAAGAGTTCAAACGTACGACTGGCATAACAAACCACAACAACAACAACTATCCATGTTGGCCCTGCAGAAGGAGTAACAGAGAGTACCCATGTTGGCCCTGCAGAAGGAGTGACAGAGAGTATCCATGTTGGCCCTGCAGAAGGAGTAACAGAGAGTACCCATGTTGGCCCTGCAGAAGGAGTGACAGAGTACCCATGTTGGCCCTGCAGAAGGAGTGACAGAGTATCCATGTTGGCCCTGCAGAAGGAGTAACAGAGAGTACCCATGTTGGCCCTGCAGAAGGAGTGACAGAGTATCCATGTTGGCCCTGCAGAAGGAGTAACAGAGAGTACCCATGTTGGCCCTGCAGAAGGAGTGACAGAGTACCCATGTTGGCCCTGCAGAAGGAGTGACAGAGAGTACCCATGTTGGCACTGCAGAAGGAGTAACAGAGAGTACCCATGTTGGCCCTGCAGAAGGAGTGACAGAGAGTATCCATGTTGGCCCTGCAGAAGGAGTGACAGAGAGTACCCATGTTGGCCCTGCAGAAGGAGTAACAGAGAGTACCCATGTTGGCCCTGCAGAAGGAGTCACAGAGAGTACCCATGTTGGCCCTGCAGAAGGAGTGACAGAGAGTATCCATGTTGGCCCTGCAGAAGGAGTGACAGAGAGTACCCATGTTGGCCCTGCAGAAGGAGTGACAGAGAGTACCCATGTTGGCCCTGCAGAAGGAGTGACAGAGAGTACCCATGTTGGCCCTGTAGAAGGAGTGACAGAGAGTACCCATGTTGGCCCTGCAGAAGGAGTGACAGAGAGTATCCATGTTGGCCCTGCAGAAGGAGTAACAGAGAGTATCCATGTTGGCCCTGCAGAAGGAGTGACAGAGAGTACCCATGTTGGCCCTGCAGAAGGAGTGACAGAGAGTACCCATGTTGGCCCTGCAGAAGGAGTAACAGAGAGTACCCATGTTGGCCCTGCAGAAGGAGTGACAGAGAGTATCCATGTTGGCCCTGCAGAAGGAGTGACAGAGAGTATCCATGTTGGCCCTGTAGAAGGAGTGACAGAGAGTACCCATGTTGGCCCTGCAGAAGGAGTGACAGAGTATCCATGTTGGCCCTGCAGAAGGAGTGACAGAGAGTATCCATGTTGGCCCTGCAGAAGGAGTGACAGAGAGTACCCATGTTGGCCCTGCAGAAGGAGTGACAGAGAGTATCCATGTTGGCCCTGCAGAAGGAGTGACAGAGAGTACCCATGTTGGCCCTGCAGAAGGAGTGACAGAGAGTACCCATGTTGGCCCTGCAGAAGGAGTGACAGAGAGTACCCATGTTGGCCCTGCAGAAGGAGTGACAGAGAGTATCCATGTTGGCCCTGCAGAAGGAGTGACAGAGAGTACCCATGTTGGCCCTGCAGAAGGAGTGACAGAGAGTACCCATGTTGGCCCTGCAGAAGGAGTGACAGAGAGTACCCATGTTGGCCCTGCAGAAGGAGTAACAGAGAGTACCCATGTTGGCCCTGCAGAAGGAGTGACAGAGAGTACCCATGTTGGCCCTGCAGAAGGAGTGACAGAGAGTACCCATGTTGGCCCTGCAGAAGGAGTGACAGAGAGTACCCATGTTGGCCCTGCAGAAGGAGTGACAGAGAGTATCCATGTTGGCCCTGCAGAAGGAGTGACAGAGAGTACCCATGTTGGCCCTGCAGAAGGAGTGACAGAGAGTACCAATGTTGGCCCTGCAGAAGGAGTGACAGAGTATCCATGTTGGCCCTGCAGAAGGAGTGACAGAGAGTATCCATGTTGACCCTGTAGAAGGAGTGACAGAGAGTACCCATGTTGGCCCTGCAGAAGGAGTGACAGAGTATCCATGTTGGCCCTGCAGAAGGAGTGACAGAGAGTATCCATGTTGGCCCTGCAGAAGAAGTGACAGAGAGTACCCATGTTGGCCCTGCAGAAGGAGTGACAGAGAGTATCCATGTTGGCCCTGCAGAAGGAGTGACAGAGAGTACCCATGTTGGCCCTGCAGAAGGAGTGACAGAGAGTATCCATGTTGGCCCTGCAGAAGGAGTGACAGAGAGTATCCATGTTGGCCCTGCAGAAGGAGTGACAGAGAGTACCCATGTTGGCCCTGCAGAAGGAGTGACAGAGAGTATCCATGTTGGCCCTGCAGAAGGAGTGACAGAGAGTACCCATGTTGGCCCTGCAGAAGGAGTGACAGAGAGTATCCATGTTGGCCCTGCAGAAGGAGTGACAGAGAGTACCCATGTTGGCCCTGCAGAAGGAGTGACAGAGAGTACCCATGTTGGCCCTGCAGAAGGAGTGACAGAGAGTATCCATGTTGGCCCTGCAGAAGGAGTGACAGAGAGTATCCATGTTGGCCCTGCAGAAGGAGTGACAGAGAGTACCCATGTTGGCCCTGCAGAAGGAGTGACAGAGAGTACCCATGTTGGCCCTGCAGAAGGAGTGACAGAGAGTACCCATGTTGGCCCTGCAGAAGGAGTGACAGAGAGTACCCATGTTGGCCCTGCAGAAGGAGTGACAGAGAGTATCCATGTTGGCCCTGTAGAAGGAGTGACAGAGAGTATCCATGTTGGCCCTGCAGAAGGAGTGACAGAGAGTACCCATGTTGGCCCTGTAGAAGGAGTGACAGAGAGTACCCATGTTGGCCCTGCAGAAGGAGTGACAGAGAGTATCCATGTTGGCCCTGTAGAAGGAGTGACAGAGAGTACCCATGTTGGCCCTGCAGAAGGAGTGACAGAGAGTATCCATGTTGGCCCTGCAGAAGGAGTGACAGAGAGTACCCATGTTGGCCCTGCAGAAGGAGTGACAGAGAGTATCCATGTTGGCCCTGCAGAAGGAGTGACAGAGAGTATCCATGTTGGCCCTGTAGAAGGAGTGACAGAGAGTATCCATGTTGGCCCTGCAGAAGGAGTGACAGAGAGTACCCATGTTGGCCCTGCAGAAGGAGTGACAGAGAGTATCCATGTTGGCCCTGCAGAAGGAGTGACAGAGAGTACCCATGTTGGCCCTGCAGAAGGAGTGACAGAGAGTATCCATGTTGGCCCTGCAGAAGGAGTGACAGAGAGTACCCATGTTGGCCCTGCAGAAGGAGTGACAGAGAGTATCCATGTTGGCCCTGCAGAAGGAGTGACAGAGAGTATCCATGTTGGCCCTGCAGAAGGAGTGACAGAGAGTACCCATGTTGGCCCTGCAGAAGGAGTGACAGAGAGTACCCATGTTGGCCCTGCAGAAGGAGTGACAGAGAGTACCCATGTTGGCCCTGCAGAAGGAGTGACAGAGAGTATCCATGTTGGCCCTGCAGAAGGAGTGACAGAGAGTACCCATGTTGGCCCTGCAGAAGGAGTGACAGAGAGTACCCATGTTGGCCCTGCAGAAGGAGTGACAGAGAGTACCCATGTTGGCCCTGCAGAAGGAGTGACAGAGAGTATCCATGTTGGCCCTGCAGAAGGAGTGACAGAGAGTATCCATGTTGGCCCTGCAGAAGGAGTGACAGAGAGTACCCATGTTGGCCCTGCAGAAGGAGTGACAGAGAGTATCCATGTTGGCCCTGCAGAAGGAGTGACAGAGAGTACCCATGTTGGCCCTGCAGAAGGAGTGACAGAGAGTACCCATGTTGGCCCTGCAGAAGGAGTGACAGAGAGTATCCATGTTGGCCCTGCAGAAGGAGTGACAGAGAGTACCCATGTTGGCCCTGCAGAAGGAGTGACAGAGAGTATCCATGTTGGCCCTGCAGAAGGTTGGCCCTGTGACAGAGAGTATCCATGTTGGCCCTGCAGAAGGAGTGACAGAGAGTACCCATGTTGGCCCTGCAGAAGGAGTGACAGAGAGTACCCATGTTGGCCCTGCAGAAGGAGTGACAGAGAGTACCCATGTTGGCCCTGCAGAAGGAGTGACAGAGAGTACCCATGTTGGCCCTGCAGAAGGAGTGACAGAGAGTATCCATGTTGGCCCTGCAGAAGGAGTGACAGAGAGTATCCATGTTGGCCCTGCAGAAGGAGTGACAGAGAGTACCCATGTTGGCCCTGTAGAAGGAGTGACAGAGAGTACCCATGTTGGCCCTGCAGAAGGAGTGACAGAGAGTATCCATGTTGGCCCTGTAGAAGGAGTAACAGAGAGTACCCATGTTGGCCCTGTAGAAGGAGTGACAGAGAGTATCCATGTTGGCCCTGTAGAAGGAGTGACAGAGAGTACCCATGTTGGCCCTGCAGAAGGAGTGACAGAGAGTATCCATGTTGGCCCTGTAGAAGGAGTGACAGAGAGTATCCATGTTGGCCCTGTAGAAGGAGTGACAGAGAGTACCCATGTTGGCCCTGTAGAAGGAGTGACAGAGAGTACCCATGTTGGCCCTGTAGAAGGAGTGACAGAGAGTATCCATGTTGGCCCTGTAGAAGGAGTGACAGAGAGTACCCATGTTGGCCCTGCAGAAGGAGTGACAGAGAGTACCCATGTTGGCCCTGCAGAAGGAGTGACAGAGAGTATCCATGTTGGCCCTGCAGAAGGAGTGACAGAGAGTATCCATGTTGGCCCTGCAGAAGGAGTGACAGAGAGTATCCATGTTGGCCCTGTAGAAGGAGTGACAGAGAGTATCCATGTTGGCCCTGTAGAAGGAGTGACAGAGAGTATCCATGTTGGCCCTGTAGAAGGAGTGACAGAGAGTACCCATGTTGGCCCTGCAGAAGGAGTGACAGAGAGTACCCATGTTGGCCCTGCAGAAGGAGTGACAGAGAGTATCCATGTTGGCCCTGCAGAAGGAGTGACAGAGAGTATCCATGTTGGCCCTGCAGAAGGAGTGACAGAGAGTATCCATGTTGGCCCTGCAGAAGGAGTGACAGAGAGTATCCATGTTGGCCCTGTAGAAGGAGTGACAGAGAGTACCCATGTTGGCCCTGCAGAAGGAGTGACAGAGAGTATCCATGTTGGCCCTGCAGAAGGAGTGACAGAGAGTATCCATGTTGGCCCTGCAGAAGGAGTGACAGAGAGTATCCATGTTGGCCCTGTAGAAGGAGTGACAGAGAGTACCCATGTTGGCCCTGCAGAAGGAGTGACAGAGAGTATCCATGTTGGCCCTGCAGAAGGAGTGACAGAGAGTACCCATGTTGGCCCTGCAGAAGGAGTGACAGAGAGTAGTTGACCCTGCAGAAGGAGTGACAGAGAGTACCCATGTTGGCCCTGCAGAAGGAGTAACAGAGAGTACCCATGTTGGCCCTGCAGAAGGAGTGACAGAGAGTACCCATGTTGGCCCTGCAGAAGGAGTGACAGAGAGTACCCATGTTGGCCCTGCAGAAGGAGTGACAGAGAGTACCCATGTTGGCCCTGCAGAAGTACCCATGTTGGCCCTGCAGAAGGAGTGACAGAGAGTACCCATGTTGGCCCTGTAGAAGGAGTGACAGAGAGTACCCATGTTGGCCCTGCAGAAGGAGTGACAGAGAGTACCCATGTTGGCCCTGCAGAAGGAGTGACAGAGAGTACCCATGTTGGCCCTGCAGAAGGAGTGACAGAGAGTACCCATGTTGGCCCTGTAGAAGGAGTGACAGAGAGTACCCATGTTGGCCCTGCAGAAGGAGTGACAGAGAGTACCCATGTTGGCCCTGCAGAAGGAGTGACAGAGAGTACCCATGTTGGCCCTGCAGAAGGAGTGACAGAGAGTATCCATGTTGGCCCTGCAGAAGGAGTGACAGAGAGTACCCATGTTGGCCCTGCAGAAGGAGTGACAGAGAGTACCCATGTTGGCCCTGCAGAAGGAGTGACAGAGAGTATCCATGTTGGCCCTGCAGAAGGAGTGACAGAGAGTACCCATGTTGGCCCTGCAGAAGGAGTGACAGAGAGTATCCATGTTGGCCCTGCAGAAGGAGTGACAGAGAGTACCCATGTTGGCCCTGCAGAAGGAGTGACAGAGTACCCATGTTGGCCCTGCAGAAGGAGTGACAGAGAGTACCCATGTTGGCACTGCAGAAGGAGTAACAGAGAGTACCCATGTTGGCCCTGCAGAAGGAGTGACAGAGAGTATCCACGTTGGCCCTGCAGAAGGAGTGACAGAGTACCCATGTTGGCCCTGCAGAAGGAGTAACAGAGAGTACCCATGTTGGCCCTGCAGAAGGAGTAACAGAGAGTACCCATGTTGGCCCTGCAGAAGGAGTGACAGAGAGTATCCATGTTGGCCCTGCAGAAGGAGTGACAGAGAGTACCCATGTTGGCCCTGCAGAAGGAGTGACAGAGAGTACCCATGTTGGCCCTGCAGAAGGAGTGACAGAGAGTACCCATGTTGGCCCTGTAGAAGGAGTGACAGAGAGTACCCATGTTGGCCCTGCAGAAGGAGTGACAGAGAGTATCCATGTTGGCCCTGCAGAAGGAGTAACAGAGAGTATCCATGTTGGCCCTGCAGAAGGAGTGACAGAGAGTACCCATGTTGGCCCTGCAGAAGGAGTGACAGAGAGTACCCATGTTGGCCCTGCAGAAGGAGTAACAGAGTACCCATGTTGGCCCTGCAGAAGGAGTAACAGAGAGTATCCATGTTGGCCCTGCAGAAGGAGTGACAGAGAGTATCCATGTTGGCCTTGTAGAAGGAGTGACAGAGAGTACCCATGTTGATCCTGCAGAAGGAGTGACAGAGTACCCATGTTGGTCCTGCAGAAGGAGTGACAGAGAGTATCCATGTTGGCCCTGCAGAAGGAGTGACAGAGAGTACCCATGTTGGCCCTGCAGAAGGAGTGACAGAGAGTATCCATGTTGGCCCTGCAGAAGGAGTGACAGAGAGTACCCATGTTGGCCCTGCAGAAGGAGTGACAGAGAGTACCCATGTTGGCCCTGCAGAAGGAGTGACAGAGTACCCATGTTGGCCCTGCAGAAGGAGTGACAGAGAGTATCCATGTTGGCCCTGCAGAAGGAGTGACAGAGTACCCATGTTGGCCCTGCAGAAGGAGTGACAGAGAGTACCCATGTTGGCCCTGCAGAAGGAGTGACAGAGAGTACCCATGTTGGCCCTGCAGAAGGAGTAACAGAGAGTACCCATGTTGGCCCTGCAGAAGGAGTGACAGAGAGTACCCATGTTGGCCCTGCAGAAGGAGTGACAGAGAGTACCCATGTTGGCCCTGCAGAAGGAGTGACAGAAGGAGAAGGAGTGACAGAGAGTACCCATGTTGGCCCTGCAGAAGGAGTGACAGAGTATCCATGTTGGCCCTGCAGAAGGAGTGACAGAGAGTACCCATGTTGGCCCTGCAGAAGGAGTGACAGAGAGTACCCATGTTGGCCCTGCAGAAGGAGTGACAGAGTATCCATGTTGGCCCTGCAGAAGGAGTGACAGAGAGTATCCATGTTGGCCCTGTAGAAGGAGTGACAGAGAGTACCCATGTTGGCCCTGCAGAAGGAGTGACAGAGAGTATCCATGTTGGCCCTGCAGAAGGAGTGACAGAGAGTATCCATGTTGGCCCTGCAGAAGGAGTGACAGAGAGTACCCATGTTGGCCCTGCAGAAGGAGTGACAGAGAGTATCCATGTTGGCCCTGCAGAAGGAGGAGAGAGTAACAGAGAGTACCCATGTTGGCCCTGCAGAAGGAGTGACAGAGAGTATCCATGTTGGCCCTGCAGAAGGAGTGACAGAGAGTATCCATGTTGGCCCTGCAGAAGGAGTGACAGAGAGTACCCATGTTGGCCCTGCAGAAGGAGTGACAGAGAGTATCCATGTTGGCCCTGCAGAAGGAGTGACAGAGAGTACCCATGTTGGCCCTGCAGAAGGAGTGACAGAGAGTATCCATGTTGGCCCTGCAGAAGGAGTGACAGAGAGTACCCATGTTGGCCCTGCAGAAGGAGTGACAGAGAGTACCCATGTTGGCCCTGCAGAAGGAGTGACAGAGAGTATCCATGTTGGCCCTGCAGAAGGAGTGACCATGTTGGCCCTGCAGAAGGAGTGACAGAGAGTATCCATGTTGGCCCTGCAGAAGGAGTGACAGAGAGTACCCATGTTGGCCCTGCAGAAGGAGTGACAGAGAGTACCCATGTTGGCCCTGCAGAAGGAGTGACAGAGAGTACCCATGTTGGCCCTGCAGAAGGAGTGATAGAGAGTACCCATGTTGGCCCTGTAGAAGGAGTGACAGAGAGTATCCATGTTGGCCCTGTAGAAGGAGTGACAGAGTATCCATGTTGGCCCTGCAGAAGGAGTGACAGAGAGTACCCATGTTGGCCCTGTAGAAGGAGTGACAGAGAGTACCCATGTTGGCCCTGTAGAAGGAGTGACAGAGAGTATCCATGTTGGCCCTGTAGAAGGAGTGACAGAGAGTACCCATGTTGGCCCTGCAGAAGGAGTGACAGAGAGTATCCATGTTGGCCCTGTAGAAGGAGTGACAGAGAGTACCCATGTTGGCCCTGCAGAAGGAGTGACAGAGAGTATCCATGTTGGCCCTGTAGAAGGAGTGACAGAGAGTATCCATGTTGGCCCTGCAGAAGGAGTGACAGAGAGTACCCATGTTGGCCCTGCAGAAGGAGTGACAGAGAGTATCCATGTTGGCCCTGTAGAAGGAGTGACAGAGAGTACCCATGTTGGCCCTGCAGAAGGAGTGACAGAGAGTATCCATGTTGACCCTGTAGAAGGAGTGACAGAGAGTACCCATGTTGGCCCTGCAGAAGGAGTGACAGAGTATCCATGTTGGCCCTGCAGAAGGAGTGACAGAGAGTATCCATGTTGGCCCTGCAGAAGGGCCCTGCAGTGACAGAGAGTACCCATGTTGGCCCTGCAGAAGGAGTGACAGAGAGTACCCATGTTGGCCCTGCAGAAGGAGTGACAGAGAGTACCCATGTTGGCCCTGCAGAAGGAGTAACAGAGAGTATCCATGTTGGCCCTGCAGAAGGAGTGACAGAGAGTACCCATGTTGGCCCTGCAGAAGGAGTGACAGAGAGTACCCATGTTGGCCCTGCAGAAGGAGTGACAGAGAGTACCCATGTTGGCCCTGCAGAAGGAGTGACAGAGAGTACCCATGTTGGCCCTGCAGAAGGAGTGACAGAGAGTATCCATGTTGGCCCTGCAGAAGGAGTGACAGAGAGTACCCATGTTGGCCCTGCAGAAGGAGTGACAGAGAGTATCCATGTTGGCCCTGCAGAAGGAGTGACAGAGAGTACCCATGTTGGCCCTGCAGAAGGAGTGACAGAGAGTGATGTTGGCCCTGCAGAAGGAGTGACAGAGAGTACCCATGTTGGCCCTGCAGAAGGAGTGACAGAGAGTACCCATGTTGGCCCTGCAGAAGGAGTGACAGAGAGTACCATTGGCCCTGCAGAAGGAGTGACAGAGAGTATCCATGTTGGCCCTGAAGGAGTGACAGAGAGTATCCATGTTGGCCCTGCAGAAGGAGTGACAGAGAGTACCCATGTTGGCCCTGCAGAAGGAGTGACAGAGAGTACCCATGTTGGCCCTGCAGAAGGAGTGACAGAGAGTACCCATGTTGGCCCTGCAGAAGGAGTGACAGAGAGTACCCATGTTGGCCCTGTAGAAGGAGTGACAGAGAGTATCCATGTTGGCCCTGTAGAAGGAGTGACAGAGAGTATCCATGTTGGCCCTGCAGAAGGAGTGACAGAGAGTACCCATGTTGGCCCTGCAGAAGGAGTGACAGAGAGTACCCATGTTGGCCCTGCAGAAGGAGTGACAGAGAGTATCCATGTTGGCCCTGTAGAAGGAGTGACAGAGAGTACCCATGTTGGCCCTGTAGAAGGAGTGACAGAGAGTATCCATGTTGGCCCTGTAGAAGGAGTGACAGAGAGTACCCATGTTGGCCCTGCAGAAGGAGTGACAGAGAGTATCCATGTTGGCCCTGCAGAAGGAGTGACAGAGAGTATCCATGTTGGCCCTGCAGAAGGAGTGACAGAGTGTATCCATGTTGGCCCTGCAGAAGGAGTGACAGAGAGTACCCATGTTGGCCCTGCAGAAGGAGTGACAGAGAGTATCCATGTTGGCCCTGCAGAAGGAGTGACAGAGAGTACCCATGTTGGCCCTGCAGAAGGAGTACCCATGTGACAGAGAGTACCCATGTTGGCCCTGCAGAAGGAGTGACAGAGAGTATCCATGTTGGCCCTGCAGAAGGAGTGACAGAGAGTATCCATGTTGGCCCTGCAGAAGGAGTAACAGAGAGTATCCATGTTGGCCCTGCAGAAGTAGTAACAGAGAGTATCCATGTTGGCCCTGCAGAAGGAGTGACAGAGAGTATCCATGTTGGCCCTGTAGAAGGAGTGACAGAGAGTACCCATGTTGGCCCTGTAGAAAGGAGTGACAGAGAGTACCCATGTTGGCCCTGCAGAAGGAGTGACAGAGAGTTGGCCCTGCAGAAGGAGTCCCCATGTTGGCCCTGCAGAAGGAGTAACAGAGAGTATCCATGTTGGCCCTGTAGAAGGAGTGACAGAGAGTATCCATGTTGGCCCTGCAGAAGGAGTGACAGAGAGTATCCATGTTGGCCCTGCAGAAGGAGTGACAGAGAGTACCCATGTTGGCCCTGCAGAAGGAGTGACAGAGAGTATCCATGTTGGCCCTGCAGAAGGAGTGACAGAGAGTATCCATGTTGGCCCTGCAGAAGGAGTGACAGAGAGTATCCATGTTGGCCCTGCAGAAGGAGTGACAGAGAGTATCCATGTTGGCCCTGCAGAAGGAGTGACAGAGAGTACCATGTTGGCCCTGCAGAAGGAGTGACAGAGAGTATCCATGTTGGCCCTGTAGAAGGAGTGACAGAGAGTACCCATGTTGGCCCTGCAGAAGGAGTGACAGAGAGTACCCATGTTGGCCCTGCAGAAGGAGTGACAGAGAGTACCCATGTTGGCCCTGCAGAAGGAGTGACAGAGAGTAGTTGGCCCTGCACCCATGTTGGCCCTGCAGAAGGAGTGACAGAGAGTACCCATGTTGGCCCTGAAGGAGTGACAGAAGGAGAAGGAGTGACAGAGAGTACCCATGTTGGCCCTGTAGAAGGAGTGACAGAGAGTACCCATGTTGGCCCTGTAGAAGGAGTGACAGAGAGTACCCATGTTGGCCCTGTAGAAGGAGTGACAGAGAGTACCCATGTTGGCCCTGCAGAAGGAGTGACAGAGAGTACCCATGTTGGCCCTGCAGAAGGAGTGACAGAGAGTACCCATGTTGGCCCTGCAGAAGGAGTGACAGAGAGTACCCATGTTGGCCCTGCAGAAGGAGTGACAGAGAGTATCCATGTTGGCCCTGCAGAAGGAGTGACAGAGAGTATCCATGTTGGCCCTGTAGAAGGAGTGACAGAGAGTATCCATGTTGGCCCTGTAGAAGGAGTGACAGAGAGTATCCATGTTGGCCCTGCAGAAGGAGTGACAGAGAGTATCCATGTTGGCCCTGTAGAAGGAGTGACAGAGAGTACCCATGTTGGCCCTGTAGAAGGAGTGACAGAGAGTATCCATGTTGGCCCTGTAGAAGGAGTGACAGAGAGTATCCATGTTGGCCCTGTAGAAGGAGTGACAGAGAGTATCCATGTTGGCCCTGTAGAAGGAGTGACAGAGAGTACCCATGTTGGCCCTGCAGAAGGAGTGACAGAGAGTACCCATGTTGGCCCTGTAGAAGGAGTGACAGAGAGTATCCATGTTGGCCCTGTAGAAGGAGTGACAGAGAGTACCCATGTTGGCCCTGCAGAAGGAGTGACAGAGAGTACCCATGTTGGCCCTGCAGAAGGAGTGACAGAGAGTACCCATGTTGGCCCTGCAGAAGGAGTGACAGAGAGTACCCATGTTGGCCCTGTAGAAGGAGTGACAGAGAGTACCCATGTTGGCCCTGCAGAAGGAGTGACAGAGAGTATCCATGTTGGCCCTGCAGAAGGAGTGACAGAGAGTATCCATGTTGGCCCTGTAGAAGGAGTGACAGAGAGTATCCATGTTGGCCCTGTAGAAGGAGTGACAGAGAGGTTGTCTTTCCTACTGACCATCTGTTGGACCCACTGGGCACAGACATCTAGAGTTGTCAACTAAAGTGATTTTAAAATTTTTTATTTTTTACTTTAAGTTAAAAGTTGAGTAAAAAAATATTAAATGCCCTAACATTGATGCCTTTTTTCAAATCCAATTAGATATACACTTTGATTCAATATCATCAACACATAGATTTTTGACTCCAGTTAAAATGATGTGGAAACAACGTTGATTCAACCCATTTTCTGCCCAGTGGGGAGCAACAGAGCATCTGCAATGTTATGTCATCCCAGGGCTGTGTGTACTCTGGAACTGTTCTCACAGCGCAGTACCCCGGAGGGGAAGGTGGTTTCCCTACTTCCAATGGGTCTGATCTGAGAGACAGGCCGCAGTCTGGACAGGATAGTTATCACTGCAACTCTTTAAAAACAAAGGATCTTTGTAATATACGTTTCACGTTTCATCATATTACAAGAGATTCTGATAAAGTGAGCCACGGATATTGCGGTGGAAGCTGTTTTCACCTACCCTCTTCCTGTAGAGAGAGGAAAAAGGCGTGACATTGGCACTGCCTTGGTTTCAACCATAGAGAATGATAGAGAAAACATCCTTATATAATTAGTTATAGTTATATTATGGCTTCTGTAAGTGCATGGGAAACGCCAATGAGGCAATCTCCATTTTGAAGAAGTCCATTTATTTTTTATTTTTAGGATTGGCTGATCCCTACTGGTGAGCCAATGAGGTTGAAATTGAAATGGTGGAAGCCCTCAATGGTGCTGCGCATTTTGACGACAGCCTTTTTGCCACTAGAGACCTCTACCATTGTCTATGGTTTGAACAATTCTGACTGCAGAGAGGGGGACGCGGAGACGCGCGTCGTACCGTCGATAGCCTTATTAGCATAGCCGAGCATACGCCACGATACACATGCTGGGGCAACGAACAGTGAAGACACTACAGACAGACCGGACAATACCGACAACTTAAAGGATACAATAATGCCGAGCCGTCCACCCCGCGACTAGGCTGGACGGCTAGCGGTGCATCTCTGAGAGACGCTGAGGGAAACGACAGGGGTATCTTCCCATTTCCACGTTTACATTTGTCCTCACTCTCTGTTGTGTGTTCTTTGGACATGTCCTCGCTAAATATAGACTACGACGAAGACCAGAGATGGGTTCCTACACACGTCCAGGTCACCGTTCTGCGGGGCAGGGGCTTGCGGGCGAAGGGCAAACACGGTACCAGCGACGTCTACACCATTATCCAGGTGGGCAAGGAGAAATACTCCACTTGTGTTCTGGAAAAGACCACTGTTCCCGAATGGAAGGAGGAATGTTCTTTCGAGTTGTTACCGGGTGTTCTGGAGCAGGTTGGGGACGGGGGCGCATACCCCCCCGGGAGCAGCGACTTGGTCCTGACGGTGATGCACCGGGCGCTCATGGGACTGGACGTGTTTCTGGGTCAAGCCGTGATCCCTCTGGATAAGGTGTTTCAGGACAGAATATGCATGAAAAACGAGTAGGTTTCATTTTTTTGAGGTTTGAAGTATTTTCGCTGTATATTCCATTTGATTTCAGCGCTTCAGGGAGACGAGAGAACACCGGCCCTGTCCTGCATGGTGGTCTGTTCTAGAAACAGTCTCGCAGTGTTTCAAAGAGAGAGATTTTTTTAAACTCCCAAAGCCTTACATTGTACGACAACATTAGTAAACTTTACCTTTCTTTTAATGGGGTTTAGAGGGTTTATTCTAAAGTTGACTTCTATAAACACAACAACTGTCAGATCATTCTGCAGTTTCAACCCAGGGCCTCTGCACTACCAGACACGCCCTCTACATGCAGCCAGACATCACAACTAGTTTGTCAAACAGACTATGAAGAGGGGACTATGCTATTTGATAGCCATTCTAGACAGCTGTGTTATTACTTTTCAGGCTGTGTAAGGCTACAAGAGGTTAACCTACAGAGCTGGGCTATGATGAGGGAGGTTAGCCTAGAGAGCTGGGCTATGATGAGGGAGGTTAGTCTATAGAGCTGGGCTATGATGAGGGAGGTTAGCCTACAGAGCTGGGCTATAATGAGGGAGGTTAGTCTACAGAGCTGGGCTATAATGAGGGAGGTTAGTCTACAGAGCTGGGCTATGATGACGGAGGTTAGCCTACAGAGCTGGACTATGATGAGGGAGGTTAGCCTACAGAGCTGGGCTATGATGAGGGAGGTTAGCCTACAGAGCTGGGCTATGATGAGGGAGGTTAGCCTACAGAGCTGGACTATGATGAGGGAGGTTAGCCTACAGAGCTGGGCTATGATGAGGGAGGTTAGCCTACAGAGCTGGGCTATGATGAGGGAGGTTAGCCTACAGAGCTGGGCTGAGGGAGGTTAGCCTATAGAGCTGGGCTGAGGGAGGTTAGCCTACAGAGATGGCCTATGATGAGGGATGTTAGCCTACAGAGCTGGGCTATGATGAGGGAGGTTAGCCTAGAGAGCTGGGCTATGATGAGGGAGGTTAGCCTATAGAGCTTGGCTGAGGGAGGTTAGCCTACAGAGCTGGGCTATGATGAGGGAGGTTAGTCTACAGAGCTGGGCTATAATGAGGGATGTTAGCCTACAGAGCTGGGCTATGATGAGGGAGGTTAGCCTACAGAGCTTAGGGCTAGATGAGGGCTAGGCTTATAGCCTACAGAGCTGGACTATGATGAGGGAGGTTAGCCTACAGAGCTGGGCTATGACGAGGGAGGTTAGCCTACAGAGCTGGCCTATGATGAGGGAGGTATAGGCTGGGCTATAATGAGGGATGTTAGCCTCCAGAGCTGGGCTATGATGAGGGAGGATAGCCTATAGAGCTGGGCTATGATGAGGGAGAATAGCCTATTAAGCTGGGCTATGATGAGGGAGGTTAGCCTACAGAGCTGGGCTATGATGAGGGAGGTTAGCCTACAGAGCTGGGCTATAATGAGGGATGTTAGCCTACAGAGCTGGGCTATGATGAGGGAGGTTAGCCTACAGAGCTGGGCTATGATGAGGGAGGTTAGCCTACAGAGCTGGGCTATGATGAGGGAGGTTAGCCTACAGAGCTGGGCTATGATGAGGGAGGTTAGCCTACAGAGCTGGGCTATAATGAGGGATGTTAGCCTACAGAGCTGGGCTATGATGAGGGAGGTTAGCCTACAGAGCTGGGCTATGATGAGGGAGGTTAGTCTACAGAGCTGGGCTATGATACAGGGAGATGTTAATGCCTATAGAGCTGGGCTATAATGAGGGATGTTAGCCTAATCAGAGCTGGGCTATAATGAGGGAGGTTAGCCTACAGAGCTGGGCAATGATGAGGAGGTTAGTCTATATACAGAGCTGGGCTATGATGAGGGAGGTTAGCCTACAGAGCTGGGCTATGATGAGGGAGGTTAGCCTACAGAGCTGGGCTATGATGAGGGAGGTTAGTCTACAGAACTCAAATCAAATTTTATTTGTCAATTCCCATACACATGGTTTGAGTCAGATGTTAATGCCACTCAATGTTAGTGTGGCTGTTTAAAGTGCTTGTGCTTCTTTTCAGTTCCGACAATGCAGTAATAACCAACAAGTAATCTAACTAACAATTCCTAATCTACTGGGTTAGCCTACAGAGCTTATACACAGTGTAATGGGGATAAAGAATATGTACAGAACTGGATGATGAGTGTTAGTGATGGTACAGAGCAGCATAGGCAAGATACAGTAGATGGTATGATGAGTACCTATTAATCTGGTATATACATGTGAGATGAGTATGATAAACAAAGCTGGGCGTAGTTAAAGTGGCTATGATACATGTATTACATATGATGGATTAGCCTACAGTCGATGATATAGAGTACAGTATATGAGGTATGCATATGAGATGAATAATGTTAGGGTAAGAGCTAACATTATGTAGGTAGCATTGTTTAAAGTGGCTAGTGATATATTTACAACATTTCCTATAGAGCTGGGTTATCAATTCCCATTATTAAAGTGGCTGGAGTTGAGTCAGTGTCAGGGCTAGGCAGATAGCCACTCAATGTTAGTGGTGGCTGTTTAACAGTCTGATGGCCTTGAGATAGAAGCTGTTTTTCAGTCTACAGTGCTTGGCTATGATGAGGGAGGGGCTATGATGAGGGAGGTTAGCCTACAGAGCTGGCCTATGATGAGGGAGGTTAGCCTACAGAGCTGGCCTATGATGAGGGAGGTTAGCCTACAGAGCTGGGCTATGATGAGGGAGGTTAGCCTACAGAGCTGGGCTATGATGAGGGAGGTTAGCCTACAGAGCTGATGGCTTATGATGATGGGAGGTTAGCCTACAGAGCTGGGCTATGATGAGGGATGTTAGCCTACAGAGCTGGGCTAGGCTACATGACGTTAGCCTACAGAGCTAGGCTACATGATGTTAGCCTATAGAGCTGGGTTAGGCTACAGGAGGTTAGCCTACAGAACTGGGCTATGATGAGGGAGGTTAGGCTACAGGAGGTTAGCCTCCAGAGCTGGGCTAGGCTACATGATAGCCTATAGAGCTGGGCTATGATGAGAGGTTAGCCTGTAGAGCTGGGCTATGATGAGGGATGTTAGCCTACAGAGCTGGGCTAGGCTACATGACGTTAGCCTACAGAGCTAGGCTACATGATGTTAGCCTATAGAGCTGGGCTATAATGAGGGAGGTTAGCCTACAGAGCTGGACTATAATGAGGGAGGTTAGGCTACAGGAGCGTAGCCTACAGAGCTGGGCTATGATGAGGGATGTTAGCCTACAGAGCTGGGCTATGATGAGGGAGGTTAGCCTATAGAGCTGGGCTATGATGAGGGAGGTTAGCCTAGAGAGCTGGGCTATGATGAGGGAGGTTAGCCTACAGAGCTGGGCTATGATGAGGGAGGTTAGCCTAGAGAGCTGGGCTATGATGAGGGAGGTTAGCCTAGAGAGCTGGGCTATAATGAGGGAGGTTAGCCTACAGAGCTGGACTATAATGAGGGAGGTTAGCCTCCAGAGCTGGGCTATGATGAGGGAGGTTAGCCTACAGAGTTGGACTATAATGAGGGAGGTTAGGCTACAGGAGGGTAGCCTACAGAGCTGGGCTATGATGAGGGAGGTTAGCCTTTGGAGCTGGGCTATAATGAGGGAGGTTAGCCTCCAGAGCTGGGCTATAATGAGGGAGGTTAGCCTTTGGAGCTGGGCTATAATGAGGGAGGTTAGCCTCCAGAGCTGGACTATAATGAGGGAGGTTAGCCTACAGAGCTGGACTATAATGAGGGAGGTTAGCCTCCAGAGCTGGGCTGAAGGTGGTCTGCTTTTCTTACCGGAAATGTGGTCCTAATTCTGTTCTATGCAGAGAGTAATTCTAAATTCCAGAGGTGGAATAACATGTTATTCTCTGTAGTCTGTATTGTGGCCCCAGGCAGGACTACGGCAGGATGTGAAATTACTGGGGATTAGAGTTTGTCCCAGTTCTCAGTATAATCCACTGGTCTCATGGCCTGAAAGCTCTGATTGGCATCCCAAATGGCACGCTATTTAGTTTATAGTGAAATACTGTTGACCAGGGCCCGTGGGGGGTGGGGCCTGACCAGGGCCCGTGGGGGGTGGAGCCTGACCAGGACCTGTGGGGGGTGGAGCCTGACCAGGACCCGTGGGGGGGATGGAGCCTGACCAGGGTCTGTGGGGGGTGGGAGGAGTGGGGGGTGGACCTGACCAGGGCCCGTAGGGGGTGGAGCCTGACCAGGACCAGTGGGGGGTGGGAGGGGTGGGGGGTGGAGCCTGTCCAGGGCCCGTGGGGGGGATGGATCCTCTGTGTTGTTGGAGCCTATTTACAACATAGTGTTGTTGTAAAGCCTATCCTTCCTTCCACGGATCACAGACAGAGTGCTGTAGTTTAGTGATGAACAGCGAAGAACTCCCTCTATGAACATTCCAGTAATATTGTCACCTCCCATTCAGTTATTTGTGCTCAGGCCTGTCATATCAGCTGTCCACTGTTTGAGGAGTTTTGGTCACTAATTTAGGAGACCATTCGTTGTGAAAAGCTAACGTCTTGTATTTGACATGTCATTGACTACACACCGATGGACTTTAAGATAAATATGTAGACAAACCTTTTATACAGTAGTCTGTCAGGCTGGTATCTGGGTAGCAGTGTCTCTTTCTGCATATGTTAACATATGAAGGATATCTGAATGATGAGGGGAAACCTCTCTCTTTCTCGTCCCTTCAGTCTGTCTGTCCTTGTAAACAACATTACAGAATGTGTAGGCTGTACCATTTACCACAACTGGAGATGAAATGTAGCCTGGTCCGGGATCTGTTTGTGCTCATTGTGATTTGGGAATCACAATTGGCCCAGCGTCGTCCTGGTTTGGCCTGGGGTAGGCCGTCATTGTAAATAAGAATGTGTTCTTGACTGACTTGCCTAGTTAAATAAAAATAAAACATGTCACGTTTGGCATGACAATCAGTAATAGACTGGCATTCAGGCTACATGAAATGGCAAGAGAGGATAATCCTAAAGAGTTTAATGAGAGGTCAGTTGTCATTGTCGTGCATAGACGTAGTGACGACCCGGGCCTGTCTCATACTATTAGGTGATAGACGTAGTGACGACCCGGGTCTGTCTCATACTATTAGGTGATAGACGTAGTGACGACCCGGGCCTGTCTCATACTATTAGGTGATAGACGTAGTGACGACCCGGGCCTGTCTCATACTATTAGGTGATAGACGTAGTGAAGACCCGGGTCTGTCTCATACTATTAGATGATAGACGTAGTGACGACCCGGGCCTGTCTCATACTATTAGGTGATAGACGTAGTGACCCCGGGCCTGTCTCATACTATTAGGTGATAGACGTAGTGACGACCCGGGCCTGTCTCATACTATTAGGTGATAGACATAGTGACGACCCGGGCCTGTCTCATACTATTAGGTGATAGACGTAGTGACGACCCGGGCCTGTCTCATACTATTAGGTGATAGACGTAGTGACGACCCGGGCCTGTCTCATACTATTAGGTGATAGACGTAGTGACGACCCGGGCCTGTCTCATACTATTAGGTGATAGACGTAGTGACGACCCGGGCCTGTCTCATACTATTAGGTGATAGACGTAGTGACGACCGGGCCTGTCTCATACTATTAGGTGATAGACGTTGATACGATGTCTCATACTATTAGGTGATAGATGTTGTAGTGACGACCCGGGCCTGCCTCATACTATTAGGTGATAGACGGTGAAGTGACGACCCGGGCCTGCCTCATACTATTAGGTGATAGACGTAGTGACGACCCGGTCCTGTCTCATACTATTAGGTGATAGACGTAGTGACGACCCGGGCCTGTCTCATACTATTAGGTGATAGACGTAGTGACGACCCGGGCCTGTCTCATACTATTAGGTGATAAACATTGTAGTGACGACCCGGTCCTGTCTCATACTATTAGGTGATAGACGTTGTAGTGACGACCCGGGCCTGTCTCATACTATTAGGTGATATAAAGTGGTTTAACATGTTTTATTTTTTATAACTATTCAGACTCTTTGCTATGAGATTCAAAGTTGAGCTCAGGTGCATCCTGCTTCCATTGATCATCCTTGAAATGTTTCTACAGCTTGATTGGAGTCCACCTGTGGTAAATTCAATTGATTGGACATGATTTGGAAGATGGAAGGAATAGAGCTCCAAGACAGGATTGTGTTGACGCACAGATCTGGGGAAGAGTACCAAAACATTTCTGCAGCATTGAAGGTCTCATTGCCCTCCATCATTCTTAAATGGAAGAAGTTTGGAACCACCAAGACTTCCTAGAGTTGGCCGTCCGGCCAAACTGAGTAATTGGTTGAAGGGTCTTTGTCAGGGAAGTGACCCAGAACTTGATGGTCACTCTGACAGAGCTCCAGAGTTCCTCTGTGGAGATGGGAGAACCTTCCAGAAGGACTACCATGTCTGCAGCACTCCACCAATCAGGCCTTTATGGTAGAGTGGCCAGACGGAAGCCACTCCTCAGTAAAAGGCACATGACAGCCCACTTGGAGTTTTCCAAAAGGCACCTAAAGGACTCTCAGACAATGAGAAACGAGATTCTCTGGTCTGATGTAACCAAGATTGAACTCTTTAGCCTGAATGCCAAGCGTCACATCTGGAGGAAACCTGGCACCATCCCTACAGTGAAGCATGTTGGTGGCGGAAAAATGCTGTGGGGATGTTTTTCAGCAGCAGGGACTGGGACACTAGTCAGGATCGAGGGAAAGATGAACAGAGCAAAGTACAGAGAGATCCTTGATGGAAAAACTACCTTCCAACAGGACAACGAACCTAAGCACACAGCCAAGACAGCGCAGAATTGGCTTCGGGTCAAGTCTCTGAATGTGCTTGAGTTTGCTCAGCCAGAGCCCGGACTTGAACCCAATCGGACATCTCTGGAGAGACCTGAAAATAGCTGTGCAGCGACGCTCCCCATCTAACCTGACAGAGCTTGAGAGGATCTGCAGAGAAGCATGGGAGAAATTCCCCAAATGCAGGTGTGCCAAGCTTGTAGCATCATACCGGGGGAGGCAGGGTAGCCTAGTGGTTAGAGTGCTGGGCTAGTAACCAAAAGGTTGCAAGATCAAATCCCCGAGCTGTCATTCTGCCCCGGGAACAAGGCAGTTAACCCAGTGTTCCCCGGTAGGCGGTCATTGAAAATAAGAATTTGTTCTTAACTGACTAGTTAAATAAAGGTATACTACCAAAGAAGATTCGAGGATGTAATCGCTGCCAAAGGTGCTTCAACAAGTACTGGATACTAATGTGATATTTCAGTTTTATTGTATTTAGTATTTTACAGCTTTTTTCTCCCCAATTTAATGATATCCAATTCGTAGTTATAGTCTTGTCTCATCGCTGCAACTCCCGTGCGAACGCGGGAGAGACGAAGGTCGAGAGCCAACACGTCCTCCGAAACACGACCCAACCTAGCCGCACTGTTTCTTGACACAATGCCCACTTAACCATGAAGCCAGCCGCACCAATGTGTCGGAGGAAACACCGTACACCTGGCGACTGTCAGCGTGCATTGTGCCTGGCCCACCACAGCAGTCACTAGTGCGCGATGGGACAGGGACATCCCTGCCGGCCAAACCCTCCTCTAACCCGAATGACTCTTGGCCAATTGTGCGCCGCCCCATGTGTCTCCTGGTCGCGGCCAGCTGAGACAGAGCCTGGGCTCGAACCCAGAATCTCTAGTGGCACAGCTTTAGCTGCAAAGATTTCTAAAACAATTTTTGCTTTGTCATTATGGGGTATTGTGATGTCATTATGTGGTATTGTGATGTCATTGTGGGGTATTGTGATGTCATTATGGGGAACTGTGATGTCATTATGGGGTATTGTGTGTAGATTATTGAGGATCTTTATTTATTTAATCCATTTTAGAATAAGGCTGTAACGTAACAAATGTTGTAAAGGTCAAGGGGTCTGAATACTTTCTGAATACGCTGTATATTCTAGATATGATATGATATGTGTTCCTTCATATAGATTGATGGTGCGCATTTCAGGGAATGATGACCGAGGCGTGCCTGGAGGCAGCTCTGCCAAAGACCTGTCACTTAACTATTTCTGATATTTATAAAGCCCTTACAGAGGAGGAGGGGCTTAGTATAGCTCAGCCTCTGTTGGGCACTGGGACATACTGTATATTCCAGTCATCCATCTCTAGTCATGTATCTCTAGTCATATCTCTATTCAGCTCTAGTTATCCATTTTTAGTCATAACTCTATTCAGCTCTAGTCATCCATCTCTAGTCATCCATCTCTAGTCATGCATCTCTATCCATCTCTAGTCATTAATCTCGATCTCCAGTCATCTATCTCTCTTCAGCTCTAGTCATGCATCTCTATCCATCTCTAGTCATCTCTAGTCATCTCTATCCATCTCTAGTCATCTCTAGTCATCTCTATCCATCTCTAGTCATCTCTATTCATCCATCTCTGTGCTGTAGATGGTTTAGAGCAAGGCTCTACAACTAGATTTAGCCACGGGTGGCTGGAACCTAATTATATATTTATTTTTACTCGATCACATTCAGAACCAATCAAAAGTTTGGACACACTTACTCAGTCAAGGGTTTTTCTTTATTTTTACTATTTTCTACATTGTAGAATAATAGTGAAAACATCAGAACTATGAAACAACACATATGGAATCATGTAGAAACCAAAAAAGTGTTAAACAATAACCAATCAAGTGTTACAATATATTTTATATTTGAGATTCTTCAAAGTAGCCACCCTTTGTCTTGATGACAGCTTTGCACACTCTTGACATTCTCTCAAACAGCTTTTACATTATTTTTCCTTCATATTTTCAAACAGTCCATTTATATTTTCCAACGGGGCTATACATTTGTGTGAGTTTTATTTTCTCTCGCCTGAGTAGCCTCGTTTCACTGCCAAAAATACAAATTAAACCATTTAGTGTTTAGCAAAAAATAGCTTTGTCAAATACAGGTAGCCTAGTCAAATAATTAACATCCAATCACATTAACCGTTACTCTCTCGTGGGAATTCCACTAACGGCCCGTATGTAGCCAAATGTAGCTGATGCTCATGTTTGTATCTGTACTGATGGAGCAAAAGCCATGGCAGGGAGACAGTAGAGTGGTAACGCGCGTGCAAGCAGCTGCTCCCGGCGCCACTTGGGTACACTCCAGCATCCAAGCAGCTGCTCCACCGGCGCCTGCACTTGGCATCCACCAAGAGGCTCTTGGGTACACATCCACTGAGAGGCTCCAGCATCCACCAAGAGGCTCTTGGGTACACTGCAGCATCACCGAGAGGCTCTTGGGTACACTGCAACATCCACTGAGAGGCTCTTGGGTACACTGCAGCATCCACCAAGAGGCTCTTGGGTACATCCACTGAGAGGCTCTTGGCATCCACCGAGACTTCTTGGGTACACTGCAGCATCCACCGAGAGGCTCTTGGGTACACTGCAACATCCACCGAGAGGCTCTTGGGTACACTGCAACATCCACCGAGAGGCTCTTGGGTACACTGCAACATCCACTGAGAGGCTCTTGGGTAGACTGCAGCATCCACCAAGAGGCTCTTGGGTACACTGCAGCATCCACCGAGAGGCTCTTGGGTAGACTGCAGCATCCACCGAGAGGCTCTTGGGTATCAGCATCCACCTGAGAGGCTCTTGGGTACACTGCAGCATCCACTGAGAGGCTCTTGGGTACACTAGCATCCACCGCTCTTGGGTATCCATCCACTGAGAGGCTCTTGGGTACACTGCAGCATCCACCGAGAGGCTCTTGGGTGCAGCATCCACTGACTGCTGCATCCACTGAGAGGCTCTCCACTGGGTCTTGGGTCCACACTGCAGCATCCACTGAGAGGCTCTTGGGTCCCTAGAGGCTCTTGGGTACACTGCATCCACTCTTGGGTACACTGCAGCATCCACTGCTCTTGGGTCCACACTGCAGCATCCACTGAGAGGCTCTTGGGTACACTGCAGCATCCATCCACTGAGAGGCTCTTGGGTAGACATCCACCGAGAGGCTCTTGGGTACATCCATCCACTGAGAGGCTCTTGGGTACACTGCAGCATCCACTGAGAGGCTCTTGGGTACACTGCAGCATCCACCGAGAGGCTCTTGCATCTTGGGTCCACTGCACTGTCCACTGAGAGGCTCTTGGGTAGACTGCAGCATCCACCTAGAGGCTCTTGGGTACACTGCAGCATCCACCTAGAGGCTCTTGGGTACACTGCAGCATCCACTGAGAGGCTCTTGGGTAGACTGCAGCATCCCCCTAGAGGCTCTTGGGTACACTGCAGCATCCACTGAGAGGCTCTTGGGTACACTGCAGCATCCACCGAGAGGCTCTTGTTGCCAAGGGAAGCATCCACTGCTCTTGGGTACACTGCAGCATCCACTGAAACACTGCAGCATCCACTGAGAGGCTCTTGGGTCCACTACAGTGAAACTGATCTTGGGTCCACTGCAGCATCCACTGAGAGGCTCTTGTTGCCAAGGGAATGCCTGACAGCTTGAAAGACGTTTTGGACACTACAGTGAAAATGGTTCACTTTGTTAAAGCAAGGCCCCTGAACTCTGGTGTATTTTCTGCACAATGCGATGATATGGGCAGTGACCACGTAACGCTTTTACAACATACAGAAGTGTGCTGGTTGTCAAGGGGCAAAGTATTGACACATTCTTTAAAGCTGAGACGAGCTTATTGTTTTCTATACTGACCATCATTTTCACTTGTCTGACCGCTTGTGTTGGACTAGTAACCGAAAGGTTGCAAGATCAAATCCCAGAGCTGACAAGGTAAAAATCTGTTGTTCTGCCCCTGAACAAGGCAGTTAACCCGCTGTTCCTAGGCCGTCATTGTAAATAAGAATTTGTTCTTAACTGACTAGCCTAGTTAAATAAAGGTCAAATTTACAGATTCTTTTTAAAATTGAGAGACAAGCTTAAATGTTCTATACTGACCATAATTTTCACTTGTCTGACCGCTTGCATGATGACGAGTTTCTCACACGACTGGCCTATCTGGGTGATGTTTTTGATGATCTGAATCTAGGATTACAGAGACTCTCCACAACAATATTCAATGTGCAGGACAAACTTGAGGCAATGATTAATAAGTTGGAGCTTTGTCTGTATTAACAAGGACAACACACAGGTCTTTACATCATTGTATGATTTGTGTTGTTGTTTTTGCGTGCAAATTAACTTAATTTAATCAGAAGCCACTGCCAGATTTCCTGATAGGGCTGCGCTCAGAGTATCCTGCCTTGGCAAATCATGCTGTTAAGACACTGATGCCCTTTGCAACCATGTGCCTATGTGAGAGTGGATTCTCGGCCCTCACTAGCATGAAAACTAAATACCGGCACAGACTGTGTGGAAAATGATTTAAGACTGAGACTCTCTCCAATACAACCCAACATTGCAGAGTTATGTACATCCTTTCAAGCACACCCTTCTCATTAACCTGTGGTGAGTTATTCACAATTTTCTATGAACCAATAATGTTTTATATGTAATATGGTTAAATAAAGAGCTAAATGATTGATTATTGTTACTTGTGCCCTGGTCCTATAAGAGCTCCTTGTCACTTCCCACTAGCCGGGTTGTGCCAAACAAAATCACACTCATTCTTATGTTTAATAAGTGTGTGGCAGGCTTACAATGATGTCAAAACACAACATTTGAGAGTGTGCTGACCCTGGTGCTAGAGGGGGTACAGCTGGAGGTTGAATGTTTGAAGGGATACGGGGTATGAACAGTTTGGGAACCACTGGTTTAGAGAATAAGAGGGAGGAGGATGTTTTAGATGGTTTAGAGAATGAGGGAGAGGAGGATGTTGTAGATGGTTTATAGAATGAGGGAGAGGAGGAAGGAGGAGGATGTTGTAGATGGTTTATAGAATGAGGGAGAGGAGGAAGGAGGAGGATGTTGTAGATGGTTTATAGAATGAGGGAGAGGAGGAAGGAGGAGGATGTTGTAGATGGTTTATAGAATGAGGGAGGAGGAGGAAGGAGGGGGATGTTGTAGATGGTTTATAGGAGGAGGATGTTGTAGAAGGTTTATAGAATGAGGGAGATGAGGAAGGAGGAGGATGTTGTAGAAGGTTTATAGAATGAGGGAGAGGAGGAAGGAGGGGGATGTTGTAGATGGTTTATAGAATGAGGGAGAGGAGGAAGGAGGAGGATGTTGTAGATGGTTTATAGAAGGAGGGAGATGAGGAAGGAGGAGGATGTTGTAGATGGTTTATAGAATGAGGGAGAGGAGGAAGGAGGAGGATGTTGTAGATGGTTTATAGGAGGAGGATGGTGTAGATGGTTTACAGAATTAGGGAGGAGGAGGGAGGATGATGTTGTAGATGGTTTATAGAATGAGGGAGATTAGGACGGAGGAGGATGTTGTAGATGGTTTATAGGAGGAGGATGGTGTAGATGGTTTACAGAATTAGGGAGGAGGATGGTGTAGATGGTTTATAGGAGGAGGATGTTGTAGATGGTTTACAGAATTAGGGAGGAGGAGGGAGGATGATGTTGTAGATGGTTTACAGAATTAGGGAGGAGGAGGGAGGATGATGTTGTAGATGGTTTACAGAATTAGGGAGGAGGAGGGAGGATGATGTTGTAGATGTATGAGCTCTATATGCATCATGCAGAACAGAAAGATGCAATGTATCTTCACAGTGCAGGTTGAGGTCGAGAGAGATGTAGTTTATTAATCAATCCTGTCTGTCTGTCCTCCATTTCTAGACTGATAAACAACATGAATTAGCCTTTGCAATTAACTAGCCTGTCTTTTGAAAGACTTAACCACGAGACCATTACATGATACAATATAACTAACTATATTGTGAGAGTGGTGAACAGTAGTTAACAATTTGTATTTTTATAGAACCTTTATTTAACTAGGCAAGTCAGTGAAGGACAAATTCTTATTTATAATGACGGCCTACCCCGGCCAAACCTGGCCTGGGCCAATGGTGCGGCGCCCTGCGGGACGGCCGGCTGGGATACAGCCTGCATAGTAGTGGGGGAGGGGCTCTCATCGCATCCAGATGTGGAATGTGTTTCTCCTCCCATGTCCATTGTGGTTTCTGACTTTACAGCCTGTCCCGCTGAGGAGGCTGTAGTTTACAGCCTGTCCTGCTGAGGAGGCTATAGTTTACAGCCTGTCCTGCTGAGGAGGCTATAGTTTACAGGCTGTCCTGCTGAGGAGGCTATAGTTTACAGCCTGTCCTGCTGAGGAGGCTATAGTTTACAGCCTGTCCTGCTGAGGAGGCTATAGTTTACAGCCTGTCCTGCTGAGGAGGCTATAGTTTACAGCCTGTCCTGCTGAGGAGGCTATAGTTTACAGCCTGTCCTGCTGAGGAGGCTATAGTTTACAGCCTGTCCTGCTGAGGAGGCTTTAGTTTACAGCCTGTCCTGCTGAGGAGGCTATAGTTTACAGCCTGTCCTGCTGAGGAGGCTATAGTTTACAGCCTGTCCTGCTGAGGAGGCTTTAGTTTACAGCCTGTCCTGCTGAGGAGGCTATAGTTTACAGCCTGTCCTGCTCAGGAGGCTTTAGTTTACAGCCTGTCCTGCTGAGGAGGCTATAGTTTACAGCCTGTCCTGCTGAGGAGGCTATAGTTTACAGCCTGTCCTGCTGAGGAGGCTATAGTTTACAGCCTGTCCTGCTGAGGAGGCTATAGTTTACAGCCTGTCCTGCTGAGGAGGCTTTAGTTTACAGCCTGTCCTGCTGAGGAGGCTATAGTTTACAGCCTGTCCTGCTGAGGAGGCTATAGTTTACAGCCTGTCCTGCTGAGGAGGCCATAGTTTACAGCCTGTCCTGCTGAGGAGGCTATAGTTTACAGCCTGTCCTGCTGAGGAGGCTATAGTTTACAGCCTGTCCTGCTGAGGAGGCTATAGTTTACAGCCTGTCCTGCTGAGGAGGCTATAGTTTACAGCCTGTCCTGCTGAGGAGGCTATAGTTTACAGCCTGTCCTGCTGAGGAGGCTATAGTTTACAGCCTGTCCTGCTGAGGAAGCTTTAGTTTACAGCCTGTCCTGCTGAGGAGGCTATAGTTTACAGCCTGTCCTGCTGAGGAGGCTATAGTTTACAGCCTGTCCTGCTGAGGAGGCTATAGTTTACAGCCTGTCCCGCTGAGGAGGCTATAGTTTACAGCCTGTCCTGCTGAGGAGGCTATAGTTTACAGCCTGTCCTGCTGAGGAGGCTTTAGTTTACAGCCTGTCCTGCTGAGGAGGCTATAGTTTACAGCCTGTCCTGCTGAGGAGGCTATAGTTTACAGCCTGTCCTGCTGAGGAGGCTATAGTTTACAGCCTGTCCTGCTGAGGAGGCTATAGTTTACAGCCTGTCCTGCTGAGGAGGCTATAGTTTACAGCCTGTCCTGCTGAGGAGGCTTTAGTTTACAGCCTGTCCTGCTGAGGAGGCTATAGTTTACAGCCTGTCCTGCTGAGGAGGCTGTAGTTTACAGCCTGTCCTGCTGAGGAGGCTGTAGTTTACAGCCTGTCCTGCTGAGGAGGCTATAGTTTACAGCCTGTCCTGCTGAGGAGGCTATAGTTTACAGCCTGTCCTGCTGAGGAGGCTATAGTTTACAGCCTGTCCTGCTGAGGAGGCTATAGTTTACAGCCTGTCCTGCTGAGGAGGCTATAGTTTACAGCCTGTCCTGCTGAGGAGGCTATAGTTTACAGCCTGTCCTGCTGAGGAGGCTATAGTTTACAGCCTGTCCTGCTGAGGAGGCTATAGTTTACAGCCTGTCCTGCTGAGGAGGCTATAGTTTACAGCCTGTCCTGCTGAGGAGGCTATAGTTTACAGCCTGTCCTGCTGAGGAGGCTATAGTTTACAGCCTGTCCTGCTGAGGAGGCTATAGTTTACAGCCTGTCCTGCTGAGGAGGCTATAGTTTACAGCCTGTCCTGCTGAGGAGGCTATAGTTTACAGCCTGTCCTGCTGAGGAGACTATAGTTTACAGCCTGTCCTGCTGAGGAGGCTATAGTTTACAGCCTGTCCTGCTGAGGAGACTATAGTTTACAGCCTGTCCTGCTGAGGAGGCTATAGTTTACAGCCTGTCCTGCTGAGGAGGCTATAGTTTACAGCCTGTCCTGCTGAGGAGGCTATAGTTTACAGCCTGTCCTGCTGAGGAGGCTATAGTTTACAGCCTGTCCTGCTGAGGAGGCTTTAGTTTACAGCCTGTCCTGCTGAGGAGGCTTTAGTTTACAGCCTGTCCTGCTGAGGAGGCTATAGTTTACAGCCTGTCCTGCTGAGGAGGCTATAGTTTACAGCCTGTCCTGCTGAGGAGGCTATAGTTTACAGCCTGTCCTGCTGAGGAGGCTATAGTTTACAGCCTGTCCTGCTGAGGAGGCTATAGTTTACAGCCTGTCCTGCTGAGGAGGCTATAGTTTACAGCCTGTCCTGCTGAGGAGGCTTTAGTTTACAGCCTGTCCTGCTGAGGAGACTATAGTTTACAGCCTGTCCTGCTGAGGAGGCTATAGTTTACAGCCTGTCCTGCTGAGGAGGCTATAGTTTACAGCCTGTCCTGCTGAGGAGGCTATAGTTTACAGCCTGTCCTGCTGAGGAGGCTATAGTTTACAGCCTGTCCTGCTGAGGAGGCTATAGTTTACAGCCTGTCCTGCTGAGGAGGCTTTAGTTTACAGCCTGTCCTGCTGAGGAGGCTATAGTTTACAGCCTGTCCTGCTGAGGAGGCTATAGTTTACAGCCTGTCCTGCTGAGGAGGCTATAGTTTACAGCCTGTCCTGCTGAGGAGGCTTTAGTTTACAGCCTGTCCTGCTGAGGAGGCTATAGTTTACAGCCTGTCCTGCTGAGGAGGCTATAGTTTACAGCCTGTCCTGCTGAGGAGGCTATAGTTTACAGCCTGTCCTGCTGAGGAGGCTATAGTTTACAGCCTGTCCTGCTGAGGAGGCTATAGTTTACAGCCTGTCCTGCTGAGGAGGCTATAGTTTACAGCCTGTCCTGCTGAGGAGGCTATAGTTTACAGCCTGTCCTGCTGAGGAGGCTATAGTTTACAGCCTGTCCTGCTGAGGAGGCTATAGTTTACAGCCTGTCCTGCTGAGGAGGCTATAGTTTACAGCCTGTCCTGCTGAGGAGGCTATAGTTTACAGCCTGTCCTGCTGAGGAGGCTTTAGTTTACAGCCTGTCCTGCTGAGGAGGCTTTAGTTTACAGCCTGTCCTGCTGAGGAGGCTATAGTTTACAGCCTGTCCTGCTGAGGAGGCTATAGTTTACAGCCTGTCCTGCTGAGGAGGCTATAGTTTACAGCCTGTCCTGCTGAGGAGGCTATAGTTTACAGCCTGTCCTGCTGAGGAGGCTTTAGTTTACAGCCTGTCCTGCTGAGGAGGCTATAGTTTACAGCCTGTCCTGCTGAGGAGGCTATAGTTTACAGCCTGTCCTGCTGAGGAGGCTATAGTTTACAGCCTGTCCTGCTGAGGAGGCTATAGTTTACAGCCTGTCCTGCTGAGGAGGCTTTAGTTTACAGCCTGTCCTGCTGAGGAGGCTATAGTTTACAGCCTGTCCTGCTGAGGAGGCTATAGTTTACAGCCTGTCCTGCTGAGGAGACTATAGTTTACAGCCTGTCCTGCTGAGGAGGCTTTAGTTTACAGCCTGTCCTGCTGAGGAGGCTATAGTTTACAGCCTGTCCTGCTGAGGAGGCTATAGTTTACAGCCTGTCCTGCTGAGGAGGCTATAGTTTACAGCCTGTCCTGCTGAGGAGGCTTTAGTTTACAGCCTGTCCTGCTGAGGAGGCTATAGTTTACAGCCTGTCCTGCTGAGGAGGCTATAGTTTACAGCCTGTCCTGCTGAGGAGGCTATAGTTTACAGCCTGTCCTGCTGAGGAGGCTATAGTTTACAGCCTGTCCTGCTGAGGAGGCTATAGTTTACAGCCTGTCCTGCTGAGGAGGCTTTAGTTTACAGCCTGTCCTGCTGAGGAGGCTATAGTTTACAGCCTGTCCTGCTGAGGAGGCTATAGTTTACAGCCTGTCCTGCTGAGGAGGCTATAGTTTACAGCCTGTCCTGCTGAGGAGGCTATAGTTTACAGCCTGTCCTGCTGAGGAGGCTTTAGTTTACAGCCTGTCCTGCTGAGGAGGCTATAGTTTACAGCCTGTCCTGCTGAGGAGGCTATAGTTTACAGCCTGTCCTGCTGAGGAGGCTATAGTTTACAGCCTGTCCTGCTGAGGAGGCTATAGTTTACAGCCTGTCCTGCTGAGGAGGCTATAGTTTACAGCCTGTCCTGCTGAGGAGGCTATAGTTTACAGCCTGTCCTGCTGAGGAGGCTATAGTTTACAGCCTGTCCTGCTGAGGAGGCTATAGTTTACAGCCTGTCCTGCTGAGGAGGCTATAGTTTACAGCCTGTCCTGCTGAGGAGGCTATAGTTTACAGCCTGTCCTGCTGAGGAGGCTATAGTTTACAGCCTGTCCTGCTGAGGAGGCTATAGTTTACAGCCTGTCCTGCTGAGGAGGCTATAGTTTACAGCCTGTCCTGCTGAGGAGGCTATAGTTTACAGCCTGTCCTGCTGAGGAGGCTATAGTTTACAGCCTGTCCTGCTGAGGAGGCTATAGTTTACAGCCTGTCCTGCTGAGGAGGCTATAGTTTACAGCCTGTCCTGCTGAGGAGGCTATAGTTTACAGCCTGTCCTGCTGAGGAGGCTATAGTTTACAGCCTGTCCTGCTGAGGAGGCTATAGTTTACAGCCTGTCCTGCTGAGGAGGCTATAGTTTACAGCCTGTCCTGCTGAGGAGGCTATAGTTTACAGCCTGTCCTGCTGAGGAGGCTATAGTTTACAGCCTGTCCTGCTGAGGAGGCTATAGTTTACAGCCTGTCCTGCTGAGGAGGCTATAGTTTACAGCCTGTCCTGCTGAGGAGGCTATAGTTTACAGCCTGTCCTGCTGAGGAGGCTATAGTTTACAGCCTGTCCTGCTGAGGAGGCTATAGTTTACAGCCTGTCCTGCTGAGGAGGCTATAGTTTACAGCCTGTCCTGCTGAGGAGGCTATAGTTTACAGCCTGTCCTGCTGAGGAGGCTATAGTTTACAGCCTGTCCTGCTGAGGAGGCTATAGTTTACAGCCTGTCCTGCTGAGGAGGCTATAGTTTACAGCCTGTCCTGCTGAGGAGGCTATAGTTTACAGCCTGTCCTGCTGAGAGGCTATAGTTTACAGCCTGTCCTGCTGAGGAGGCTATAGTTTACAGCCTGTCCTGCTGAGGAGGCTATAGTTTACAGCCTGTCCTGCTGAGGAGGCTATAGTTTACAGCCTGTCCTGCTGAGGAGGCTATAGTTTACAGCCTGTCCTGCTGAGGAGGCTATAGTTTACAGCCTGTCCTGCTGAGGAGGCTATAGTTTACAGCCTGTCCTGCTGAGGAGGCTATAGTTTACAGCCTGTCCTGCTGAGGAGGCTATAGTTTACAGCCTGTCCTGCTGAGGAGGCTATAGTTTACAGCCTGTCCTGCTGAGGAGGCTATAGTTTACAGCCTGTCCTGCTGAGGAGGCTATAGTTTACAGCCTGTCCTGCTGAGGAGGCTATAGTTTACAGCCTGTCCTGCTGAGGAGGCTATAGTTTACAGCCTGTCCTGCTGAGGAGGCTATAGTTTACAGCCTGTCCTGCTGAGGAGGCTATAGTTTACAGCCTGTCCTGCTGAGGAGGCTATAGTTTACAGCCTGTCCTGCTGAGGAGGCTATAGTTTACAGCCTGTCCTGCTGAGGAGGCTATAGTTTACAGCCTGTCCTGCTGAGGAGGCTATAGTTTACAGCCTGTCCTGCTGAGGAGGCTATAGTTTACAGCCTGTCCTGCTGAGGAGGCTTTAGTTTACAGCCTGTCCTGCTGAGGAGGCTATAGTTTACAGCCTGTCCTGCTGAGGAGGCTATAGTTTACAGCCTGTCCTGCTGAGGAGGCTATAGTTTACAGCCTGTCCTGCTGAGGAGGCTATAGTTTACAGCCTGTCCTGCTGAGGAGGCTATAGTTTACAGCCTGTCCTGCTGAGGAGGCTATAGTTTACAGCCTGTCCTGCTGAGGAGGCTATAGTTTACAGCCTGTCCTGCTGAGGAGGCTATAGTTTACAGCCTGTCCTGCTGAGGAGGCTATAGTTTACAGCCTGTCCTGCTGAGGAGGCTATAGTTTACAGCCTGTCCTGCTGAGGAGGCTATAGTTTACAGCCTGTCCTGCTGAGGAGGCTATAGTTTACAGCCTGTCCTGCTGAGGAGGCTATAGTTTACAGCCTGTCCTGCTGAGGAGGCTATAGTTTACAGCCTGTCCTGCTGAGGAGGCTATAGTTTACAGCCTGTCCTGCTGAGGAGGCTATAGTTTACAGCCTGTCCTGCTGAGGAGGCTATAGTTTACAGCCTGTCCTGCTGAGGAGGCTATAGTTTACAGCCTGTCCTGCTGAGGAGGCTATAGTTTACAGCCTGTCCTGCTGAGGAGGCTATAGTTTACAGCCTGTCCTGCTGAGGAGGCTATAGTTTACAGCCTGTCCTGCTGAGGAGGCTATAGTTTACAGCCTGTCCTGCTGAGGAGGCTATAGTTTACAGCCTGTCCTGCTGAGGAGGCTATAGTTTACAGCCTGTCCTGCTGAGGAGGCTATAGT
This sequence comes from Oncorhynchus masou masou, assembly GCF_036934945.1. NCBI lineage: Eukaryota > Metazoa > Chordata > Actinopteri > Salmoniformes > Salmonidae > Oncorhynchus > Oncorhynchus masou. The sequence goes on from NC_088232.1 coordinate 55,249,812, forward strand.
TTACAGCCTGTCCTGCTGAGGAGGCTATAGTTTACAGCCTGTCCTGCTGAGGAGGCTATAGTTTACAGCCTGTCCTGCTGAGGAGGCTTTAGTTTACAGCCTGTCCTGCTGAGGAGGCTATAGTTTACAGCCTGTCCTGCTGAGGAGGCTATAGTTTACAGCCTGTCCTGCTGAGGAGGCTATAGTTTACAGCCTGTCCTGCTGAGGAGGCTATAGTTTACAGCCTGTCCTGCTGAGGAGGCTATAGTTTACAGCCTGTCCTGCTGAGGAGGCTATAGTTTACAGCCTGTCCTGCTGAGGAGGCTATAGTTTACAGCCTGTCCTGCTGAGGAGGCTATAGTTTACAGCCTGTCCTGCTGAGGAGGCTATAGTTTACAGCCTGTCCTGCTGAGGAGGCTATAGTTTACAGCCTGTCCTGCTGAGGAGGCTTTAGTTTACAGCCTGTCCTGCTGAGGAGGCTATAGTTTACAGCCTGTCCTGCTGAGGAGGCTATAGTTTACAGCCTGTCCTGCTGAGGAGGCTATAGTTTACAGCCTGTCCTGCTGAGGAGGCTATAGTTTACAGCCTGTCCTGCTGAGGAGGCTATAGTTTACAGCCTGTCCTGCTGAGGAGGCTATAGTTTACAGCCTGTCCTGCTGAGGAGGCTATAGTTTACAGCCTGTCCTGCTGAGGAGGCTATAGTTTACAGCCTGTCCTGCTGAGGAGGCTATAGTTTACAGCCTGTCCTGCTGAGGAGGCTATAGTTTACAGCCTGTCCTGCTGAGGAGGCTATAGTTTACAGCCTGTCCTGCTGAGGAGGCTATAGTTTACAGCCTGTCCTGCTGAGGAGGCTATAGTTTACAGCCTGTCCTGCTGAGGAGGCTATAGTTTACAGCCTGTCCTGCTGAGGAGGCTATAGTTTACAGCCTGTCCTGCTGAGGAGGCTATAGTTTACAGCCTGTCCTGCTGAGGAGGCTATAGTTTACAGCCTGTCCTGCTGAGGAGGCTATAGTTTACAGCCTGTCCCGCTGAGGAGGCTATAGTTTACAGCCTGTCCTGCTGAGGAGGCTATAGTTTACAGCCTGTCCTGCTGAGGAGGCTATAGTTTACAGCCTGTCCTGCTGAGGAGGCTATAGTTTACAGCCTGTCCTGCTGAGGAGGCTATAGTTTACAGCCTGTCCTGCTGAGGAGGCTATAGTTTACAGCCTGTCCTGCTGAGGAGGCTATAGTTTACAGCCTGTCCTGCTGAGGAGGCTATAGTTTACAGCCTGTCCCGCTGAGGAGGCTATAGTTTACAGCCTGTCCCGCTGAGGAGGCTTTAGTTTACAGCCTGTCCTGCTGAGGAGGCTTTAGTTTACAGCCTGTCCTGCTGAGGAGGCTATAGTTTACAGCCTGTCCTGCTGAGGAGGCTATAGTTTACAGCCTGTCCTGCTGAGGAGGCTATAGTTTACAGCCTGTCCTGCTGAGGAGGCTATAGTTTACAGCCTGTCCTGCTGAGGAGGCTATAGTTTACAGCCTGTCCTGCTGAGGAGGCTATAGTTTACAGCCTGTCCTGCTGAGGAGGCTATAGTTTACAGCCTGTCCTGCTGAGGAGGCTATAGTTTACAGCCTGTCCTGCTGAGGAGGCTATAGTTTACAGCCTGTCCTGCTGAGGAGGCTATAGTTTACAGCCTGTCCTGCTGAGGAGGCTATAGTTTACAGCCTGTCCTGCTGAGGAGGCTATAGTTTACAGCCTGTCCTGCTGAGGAGGCTATAGTTTACAGCCTGTCCTGCTGAGGAGGCTATAGTTTACAGCCTGTCCTGCTGAGGAGGCTATAGTTTACAGCCTGTCCTGCTGAGGAGGCTATAGTTTACAGCCTGTCCTGCTGAGGAGGCTATAGTTTACAGCCTGTCCTGCTGAGGAGGCTATAGTTTACAGCCTGTCCTGCTGAGGAGGCTATAGTTTACAGCCTGTCCTGCTGAGGAGGCTATAGTTTACAGCCTGTCCTGCTGAGGAGGCTTTTATACAGAGTGAGGTGGAAGCTGTCCTGTCTGACTGAACCTTTTACCCCTTGTCACTGCTGAAACTCTGAGGCCCCAGAGGAGTTGATACAATAATGCAAGTTTGCTGATGGCCAAGACCCAGTTGATAGTTAGTTTGCTGTGGCCAAGACCCAGTTGATAGTTATTTTGCTATGGGCCAGACCCAGTTGATAGTTTGTTTGCTGAGGGCCAGACCCAGTTGATAGTTTGCAGGCCTGTCCTGTTGATAGTTAGTTTGCTAGGGCCAGACCCAGTTGATAGTTAGTTTGCTATGGACCAGACCCAGTTGATAGTTAGTTTGCTATGGGCCAGACCCAGTTGATAGTTAGTTTGCTACAGGCTGTCCCATTTGATAGTTAGTTTGCTATGGGCCAGACCCAGTTGATAGTTAGTTTGCTATAGGCCAGACCCAGTTGATAGTTATTTTGCTATGGGCCAGACCCATTTGATAGTTAGTTTGCTATGGGCCAGACCCAGTTGATAGTTAGTTTGCTATAGGCCAGACCCAGTTGATAGTTAGTTTGCTATTGTCCAGACCCAGTGTATACTTAGTTTGCTATAGGCCAGACCCAGTTGATAGTTAGTTTGCTATAGGCCAGACCCAGTTGATAGTTAGTTTGCTATGGGCCAGACCCAGTTGATAGTTAGTTTGCTATTGTCCAGACCCAGTGTATACTTAGTTTGCTATAGGCCAGACCCAGTTGATAGTTAGTTTGCTATAGGCCAGACCCAGTTGATAGTTAGTTTGCTATGGGCCAGACCCAGTTGATAGTTAGTTTGCTATGGGCCAGACCCAGTTGATAGTTAGTTTGCTATGGGCCAGACCCAGTTGATAGTTAGTTTGCTACGGGCCAAGACCCAGTTGATAGTTAGTTTGCTATGGGCCAGACCCAGTTGATAGTTAGTTTGCTATGGGCCAAGACCCAGTTGATAGTTAGTTTGCTATGGGCCAGACCCAGTTGATAGTTAGTTTGCTATGGGCCAGACCCAGTTGATAGTTAGTTTGCTATAGGCCAGACCCAGTTGATAGTTAGTTTGCTACGGGCCAAGACCCAGTTGATAGCTATTTTGCTATGGGCCAGACCCAGTTGATAGTTTGTTTGCTATGGGCCAGACCCAGTTGATAGTTTGCTATAGGCCAGACCCAGTTGATAGTTTGCTATAGGCCAGACCCAGTTGATAGTTAGTTTGCTATGGGCCAGACCCAGTTGATAGTTAGTTTGCTATGGGCCAGACCCAGTTGATAGTTAGTTTGCTATGGGCCAGACCCAGTTGATAGTTAGTTTGCTATAGGCCAGACCCAGTTGATAGTTAGTTTGCTACGGGCCAAGACCCAGTTGATAGCTATTTTGCTATGGGCCAGACCCAGTTGATAGTTTGTTTGCTATGGGCCAGACCCAGTTGATAGTTTGCTATAGGCCAGACCCAGTTGATAGTTTGCTATGGGCCAGACCCAGTTGATAGTTAGTTTGCTATGGGCCAGACCCAGTTGATAGTTAGTTTGCTATGGGCCAGACCCAGTTGATAGTTAGTTTGCTATGGGCCAGACCCAGTTGATAGTTAGTTTGCTATGGGCCAGACCCAGTTGATAGTTAGTTTGCTATAGGCCAGACCCAGTTGATAGTTAGTTTGCTATGGGCCAGACCCAGTTGATAGTTAGTTTGCTATGGGCCAGACCCAGTTGATAGTTAGTTTGCTATTGTCCAGACCCAGTGTATACTTAGTTTGCTATATGCCAGACCCAGTTGATAGTTAGTTTGCTATGGGCCAGACCCAGTTGATAGTTAGTTTGCTATGGGCCAGACCCAGTTGATAGTTAGTTTGCTATGGGCCAGACCCAGTTGATAGTTAGTTTGCTATGGGCCAAGACCCAGTTGATAGTTAGTTTGCTATGGGCCAGACCCAGTTGATAGTTAGTTTGCTATGGGCCAGACCCAGTTGATAGTTAGTTTGCTATGGGCCAGACCCAGTTGATAGTTAGTTTGCTATGGGCCAGACCCAGTTGATAGTTAGTTTGCTATAGGCCAGACCCAGTTGATAGTTAGTTTGCTACGGGCCAAGACCCAGTTGATAGTTAGTTTGCTATGGGCCAGACCCAGTTGATAGTTAGTTTGCTATGAGCCAGACCCAGTGTATACTTAGTTTGCTATTTGGCCAGACCCAGTTGATAGTTAGTTTGCTATGGGCCAGACCCAGTTGATAGTTAGTTTGCTATGGGCCAGACCCAGTTGATAGTTAGTTTGCTATGGGCCAGACCCAGTTGATAGTTAGTTTGCTATGGGCCAGACCCAGTTGATAGTTAGTTTGCTATGGCCAGACCCAGTTGATAGTTAGTTTGCTATGGGCCAGACCCAGTTGATAGTTAGTTTGCTATGGGCCAGATCCAGTTGATAGTTAGTTTGCTATTTGGCCAGACCCAGTTGATAGTTAGTTTGCTATGGGCCAGACCCAGTTGATAGTTAGTTTGCTATGGGCCAGGCCCAGTTGATAGTTAGTTTGCTATGGGCAAGACCCAGTTTATAGTTAGTTTGCTATGGGCCAGACCCAGTTGATAGTTAGTTTGCTATGAGCAAGACCCAGTTGATAGTTAGTTTGCTACGGGCCAAGACCCAGTTGATAGTTAGTTTGCTATGGGCCAGACCCAGTTGATAGTTAGTTTGCTATGAGCCAGACCCAGTTGATAGTTAGTTTGCTATGGGCCAAGACCCAGTTGATAGTTAGTTTGCTATGGGCCAGGCCCAGTTGATAGTTAGTTTCTATGGGCAAGACCCAGTTTATTTTAGTTTTAAGGGCCAGACCCAGTTGATAGTTATTTCTATGGGCCAGATCCAGTTGATAGTTAGTTTGCTATGGGCAAACCCAGTTCTAGTTTTGCCATGGGCCAAGACCCAGTTGATAGTTAGTTTGCTATGGGCCAGGCCCAGTTGATAGTTAAATTGCTATGGGCAAGACCCAGTTTATAGTTAGTTTGCTATGTGCCAGACCCAGTTGATAGTTAGTTTGCTATTACTAGACCCAGTTGATAGTTAGTTTGCTATAACAGACCCAGTTGATAGTTAGTTTGCTTGGGCCAGATTTGATAGTTGAAATTATTTGCAGACAGGAAATGCCAATTTAATTTATAGAATTTAATATAATTTATCTTTTGCTATTTTTATCTAGTTGGCAATAGAAGTAACTTTTAGATTTGTTTAGATATAATTTAGATGAACCAGATGTGACATGAAGATGTTATTGTAATTCAAATTAAACACTTCCTCTCAAAAGTGCATACGAACATTTTATGACAAGTTTCATGCAATTCTATTCATTTTGCCATGGGGCAAATACATTTTAGTTTTGGTGAATTTCCTGCAATTTTACATTTCTCCATGGAGCGGTGAGAAATGTTTGCACTGTTTCAAATCTGTTTTAAACATTTTGCCATGCCTGATGTCATGTTAACTACATCTGTCTGTACACACTCCAAAATCAAAGGGGGCCCCCAGGTCAGGTATATTCTGCGTGACCGCCCCACGGTATTCAGACATCATTACTACAAGTTTAAATAGCTGGGTATACTAACCTTCTACCAATCTAAAAAGTGTTACTTGATTTAATTAAAACCGTGTCTGTCTATGGAAAAATACATACAAATAATTCAATAGTGGAACATTTCCCCTTAGTTAAATGCCTCTGGATGCTGCTCATTAGTGGCAGTAATATTTGCATTTTTAAACTATCCTGTAGACGGGCTGGAGCCTGAGTGCCAATGTTAAACCGCGACGCCAGTGAATGGTAGTTTTCTCCCATCCTTGTGGATCAGACATGGAGTGAGGATCCTTCTCCCCATTGGCACCCAGTCCTTATAAAGTGCACGTCCCATCCTAGTGCACTATAAAGAAAAGTAGTCTTTGGTTTGAGACAGGAGATGGTCTCCCCATGGAGAGATGGGTGGACTGGTTTCCTGTTTTAGGGAGATCCCAACAGATGGGGTTTTGCAATCTGTCTGTACAGACTCCCAGAAATGCCCCAGGCTGCCCCATACCCATCCTTCTGCCCCACACCCATCCTTCTGCCCCACACCCATCCTTCTGCCCCACTACAGACCTGTACTGTCTCTCCTGTGTGTCTGCCCCATACCCATCCTTCTGCCCCACTACAGACCTGTCCTCTCCTGTGTGTCTGCCCCATACCCATCCTTCTGCCCCACTACAGATCTGTACTGTCTCTCCTGTGTGTCTGCCCCATACCCATCCTTCTGCCCCACTACAGACCTGTACTGTCTCTCCTGTGTGTCTGCCCCATACCCATCCTTCTGCCCCACTACAGATCTGTACTGTCTCTCCTGTGTGTCTGCCCCATACCCATCCTTCTGCCCCACTACAGATCTGTACTGTCTCTCTCCTGTGTGTCTGCCCCATACCCATCCTTCTGCCCCACTACAGACCTGTACTGTCTCTCCTGTGTGTCTGCCCCATACTGCCCCATACCCATCCTTCTGCCCCACTACAGATCTGTACTGTCTCTCCTGTGTGTCTGCCCCATACCCATCCTTCTGCCCCATACCCATCCTTCTGCCCCACTACAGACCTGTACTGTCTCTCCTGTGTGTCTGCCCCATACCCATCCTTCTGCCCCATACCCATCCTTCTGCCCCACTACAGACCTGTACTGTCTCTCCTGTGTGTCTGCCCCATACCCATCCTTCTGCCCCATACCCATCCTTCTGCCCCACTACAGATCTGTACTGTCTCTCCTGTGTGTTCCAGTTCAAAAACTATTTGCCTTAACAGCAGTTCTACTTTCGATTACATTTTAGTTTTGTGAGTTTTTAAAAAACATTTTATTCAAGCATCACATGATTCTATGCAGCTGCAAGGCTACAAATAGACCATGCAGCTTTATTTTGCACATAGCAAAGATTGCAACTATTTGAACAACATGGAGAACAGAAGCTGTAGACCATGTTGATCCACACTCAAGTATAATTTGTTTGCGCTTTTATTGAAAATGAAACACATAAATATCTCATTTATTCAGTTGGAGTAGGAAATCTGGAATCCTCCAACAAAGACTTCTGGAAATTAAAAAACATGTTGGGAAACTCTAGTTTCAGATGTTACGGTCGGGAAAAGTATTGTACTGTTTCAGATATATTGTTAATACCAGGCTATGTTCTGTACTGTTTCAGATATATTGTTAATACCAGGCTATGTTCTGTACTGTTTCAGATATATTGTTAATACCAGGCTATGTTCTGTACTGTTTCAGATATATTGTTAATACCAGGCTATGTTCTGTACTGTTTCAGATGTATTGTTAATACCAGGCTAAGAACTGTCTGGGTGACACTGCTTCTCCAACACGCTTTGCCTTCCTTCCACTGTGCATTATTAAATCAACACGATTTATTATAGCAACAGAACAATGCTTAGAAACATGATTTCTTATAGCAACAAAATAATGCTTAGAAACATGATTTCTTATAGCAACAGAACAATGCTTAGAAACATGATTTCTTATAGCAACAAAATAATGCTTAGAAACATGATTTCTTATAGCAACAAAATAATGCTTAGAAACATGATTTCTTATAGCAACAGAACAATGCTTAGAAACATGATTTCTTATAGCAACAGAACAATGCTTAGAAACATGATTTCTTATAGCAACAGAACAATGCTTAGAAACATACTGGTACTTGACTCCCCTCTGCCTGTCTCTGCCCCTGTATGTCCCCCCCCATTCCCTGCGCTTGAGCTAAAGCATGCGTACTACTACTAATAATGCTGTCAGGTGTGTTACTAAAGGGATCTATAACGTATCTACAGCTGTATATGCCATACTGAAATGCCAAATGCTGCCTTATTGTTTTTCCTTAATGCTCCAGTTCACAGTTTGGTTCCAGAATAGCACTTCATTTCACCTAAAGGAGATTGGGACACATGAAGAGTTGTTGTTTAGTTCATCACACAAGAAGAAACCCCATTGTGTGCATACTAACAGGTTATGAGCAGCTGATGATTACCTGTGAATTGCCAAAAAGCCAAACCTTGAATCCTAATGAACATATGGAGGTTTGATTCACTGTAGTTATTGAATTATGAAGCCACTGTTGCTAAATGGGTTCCAGTCTGTTGAGCTGTCTTTCCCTTTCCTTGTCATAGTGGAATGTCAGCACAAACAGACTGGATTTCTCCAGGCTAAACTGTTACAGCATTTCTAGATGTTCTTGCACTACCCTCCTCTTCAGAAGCATAGAAATAGAATGGTCAGAACATACAGAGCCTTAAGAAAATATTCAACCTTCGATCTTGATTTGGTGTTGAACCCGATTACAGCTGGGAGTCTTTGAGTCTCTAAAAGCTTTTCACACCTGGATTGTTCAGCATTTTGCTCATTATCCTTTTAAAACTCTTCAAGCTCTGTCAAGTTGGTTGTCAAGTTGGTTGTTGATCATTGATAGACAACCATTTAAGTCTTGCCATAGATTTCCAAGCTGATTTAAGTAAAAGGTTTAACTAGGCCACCCGAGTACCTTCAATGTCGTCTTGGTAAGCAACTCTTGTAGATTTGGCCTTGTGTTTTAGGTTATTGTCCTGCTGAAAGGTGAATTCATCTCCCAGTGTCTGTTGGAAGCAGACTGAACCAGGTTTTCCTCTAGGATTTTGCCTTTGTTCATGGCAAGCATACCCACAACATGATGCAGCCACCACCATGCTTGAAAATATAAAGAGCAAAAATATAAAGAGTGGTACTCAGTGATGTGTTGGATTTTCCCCAAACGTAACAATTTTTATTCAGAACAAAACGTTTGTTTCTTTACCAATTTGTTTGTAGTATTACTTTAGTGCCTCATTGCAAACAGGATGCATGTTTTGAAATATGTTCTATTCTCTACACGCTTCCTTCTTTTCACTCTGTCAGGTATTGTGGAGTAACCACACTTGTTGATCCATCCTCGGTTTTCTCCTATCACAGCCATTAAACTCTGTAACTGTTTTAAAGTCACCATTGGCCTCATGGTGAAATCCCTGAGCGGTTTCCTTCCTCTCTGGCAACTGAGTTAGAAAGCACGCCTGTGTTTTTGTAGTGACTGGGTGTTTTGATAGAACATCAAAGTGGAATTAATAACTTCACCAGGGATATTCAATGTCTGCTTTAAAAAATACATATCCTGCCCTTCTTTGCGAGTCATTGGAAAACCTCCCTGGCCTTTGTGGTTAAATCTGTGAAATTCACTGCTAGACTGAGGGACCTTACAGATAATTGTATGTGTGGAGTACAGAGATGAGGTAGTCATTCAACCATCATGTTAAACACTTAGTGCACACGGAGTCCATGCAACTTATGTGACTTGTTCAGCACAGTTTTACTCCTGAACTTATTTAGCTAATTGTAGACTTGCATAATAAAGGGATTGAATACTTATTGACTCAAAATACATTTCAGCTTTTCTTTTGTAATTCATTTGTAAAAAAACATTCTAAAACATGAATCTACTTTGACATTATGGAGTATTGTGTGTGTAGATCAGTGACACAATCTCAATTTAAACTATTTTAAATTCAGGCTGTAACACAACAAAGGGTGTGAATACTTCCTGAAGGCCCTGTATATGATGGTATGCAATGACATGCTGCATGACTTGTTCTTCCACCACACCCTGCTTACAATGACAACACGGCTTCTATTTTTGTCTGAATACAGAAGAGCTGACTGATCTTTAAAACATCTATTAGAGGTTGGTTTTTCAGGCAGTTTTTTTTCTGACTGGACCTTTAGGGGCTTTTGTCATTGACGAGAGGGACTGGGATGAAATTTAAATTGACATGATATGTAGATAAACTTTTCAATTGACATTTGTGACGGGAATGTAATGCGCCTAGAGGAGTCAGTAGACTAAGCTAAGCATTCATTGCAAAATATTAAACTATTAGCTAAGATGTAAACCTTTTTTGTAATGCATGTGACACTTGAATAATGCAACAATTCACAAGCAAAAAAAAAAAAGTTTTTTTTCAGGACCCTGTCTTTCAAAGATAATTTGTAAAAATCCAAATAACTTCACAGATCTTCATTGTAAAGAGTTTTAAACACTGTTTGCCATGCTTGTTTAATGTACCATAAACAATTAATGAACATGCACCTGTGGAACGGTCCTTAAGACTCGAACAGCTTACAGACGGTAGGCAATTCAGGTCACAGTTATGAAAACTTAGGACACTAAAGGTGCCTTTCTACTGACTATGAAAAACACCAAAAGAAAGATGCCCAGGGTCCCTGCTCATCTCATCTGCGTGAACGTGCCTTAGGCATGCTGCAAGGAGGCATGAGGACTGCAGATGTGGCCAGGGCAATAAATTGCAATGTCCGTACTGTGAGACGCCTAAGACAGTGCTACAGGGAGCCAGGACGGACAGCTGATCGCCCTCGCAATGGTGTGCTGACCATTGTTCACTCGTCTTGGAATACCAGATGGTCAAATGCCGACCCTTCTATCCTCCCGAGAGAGTTTTAATCTGTTATCGTGACTGCTGTATATATTCCACCCCAGGACAAGGAAAACAACAAGCTGGCACTTAACCAACTGTACAAGGCTGTAAACAAGCAGGAAAACAACAAGCTGGCACTTAACAAACTGTACAAGACTGTAAACAAGCAGGAAAACAACAAGCTGGCACTTAACAAACTGTACAAGGCTGTAAACAAGCAGGAAAACAACAAGCTGGCACTTAACCAACTGTACAAGGCTGTAAACAAGCAGGAAAACAACAAGCTGGCACTTAACAAACTGTACAAGGCTGTAAACAAACAGGAAAACAAACAAGCTGGCACTTAACAAACTGTACAAGGCTGTAAACAAGCAGGAAAACAACAAGCTGGCACTTAACAAACTGTACAAGGCTGTAAACAAGCAGGAAACCAACAAGCTGGCACTTAACCAACTGTACAAGGCTGTAAACAAGCAGGAAAACAACAAGCTGGCACTTAACAAACTGTACAAGGCTGTAAACAAGCAGGAAAACAACAAGCTGGCACTTAACCAACTGTACAAGGCTGTAAACAAACAGGAAAACAACAAGCTGGCACTTAACCAACTGTACAAGGCTGTAAACAAGCAGGAAAACAACAAGCTGGCACTTAACCAACTGTACAAGGCTGTAAACAAACAGGAAAACAACAAGCTGGCACTTAACCAACTGTACAAGGCTGTAAACAAACAGGAAAACAACAAGCTGGCACTTAACAAACTGTACAAGGCTGTAAACAAACAGGAAAACAACAAGCTGGCACTTAACAAACTGTACAAGGCTGTAAACAAACAGGAAAACAACAAGCTGGCACTTAACAAACTGTACAAGGCTGTAAACAAACAGGAAAACAACAAGCTGGCACTTAACAAACTGTACAAGGCTGTAAAACAAACAGGAAAACAACAAGCTGGCACTTAACAAACTGTACAAGGCTGTAAACAAGCAGGAAAACAACAAGCTGGCACTTAACCAACTGTACAAGGCTGTAAACAAGCAGGAAAACAACAAGCTGGCACTTAACCAACTGTACAAGGCTGTAAACAAACAGGAAAACAACAAGCTGGCACTTAACCAACTGTACAAGGCTGTAAACAAGCAGGAAAACAACAAGCTGGCACTTAACAAACTGTACAAGGCTGTAAACAAGCAGGAAAACAACAAGCTGGCACTTAACAAACTGTACAATGCTGTAACAAACAGGAAAACAACAAGCTGGCACTTAACAAACTGTACAAGGCTGTAAACAAGCAGGAAAACAACAAGCTGGCACTTAACAAACTGTACAAGGCTGTAAACAAACAGGAAAACAACAAGCTGGCACTTAACAAACTGTACAAGGCTGTAAACAAACAGGAAAACAACAAGCTGGCACTTAACAAACTGTACAAGGCTGTAAACAAACAGGAAAACAACAAGCTGGCACTTAACCAACTGTACAAGGCTGTAAACAAACAGGAAAACAACAAGCTGGCACTTAACCAACTGTACAAGGCTGTAAACAAACAGGAAAACAACAAGCTGGCACTTAACCAACTGTACAAGGCTGTAAACAAGCAGGAAAACAACAAGCTGGCACTTAACCAACTGTACAAGGCTGTAAACAAACAGGAAAACAACAAGCTGGCACTTAACAAACTGTACAAGGTTGTAAACAAACAAAGGAAAACAACAAGCACTTAACAAACTGTACAAGGCTGTAAACAAACAGGAAAACAACAAGCTGGCACTTAACAAACTGTACAAGGTTGTAAACAAACAAAGAAAAACAACAAGCTGGCACTTAACCAACTGTACAAGGCTGTAAACAAACAGGAAAACAACAAGCTGGCACTTAACCAACTGTACAAGGCTGTAAACAAACAGGAAAACAACAAGCTGGCACTTAACCAACTGTACAAGGCTGTAAACAAACAGGAAAACAACAAGCTGGCACTTAACCAACTGTACAAGGCTGTAAACAAACAGGAAAACAACAAGCTGGCACTTAACAAACTGTACAAGGCTGTAAACAAACAGGAAAACAACAAGCTGGCACTTAACAAACTGTACAAGGCTGTAAACAAACAGGAAAACAACAAGCTGGCACTTAACAAACTGTACAAGGTTGTAAACAAACAAAGAAAAACAACAATCTGGCACTTAACAAACTGTACAAGGCTGTAAACAAGCAGGAAAACAACAAGCTGGCACTTAACCAACTGTACAAGGCTGTAAACAAGCAGGAAAACAACAAGCTGGCACTTAACCAACTGTACAAGGCTGTAAACAAACAGGAAAACAACAAGCTGGCACTTAACAAACTGTACAAGGCTGTAAACAAGCAGGAAAACAACAAGCTGGCACTTAACAAACTGTACAAGGCTGTAAACAAACAGGAAAACAACAAGCTGGCACTTAACAAACTGTACAAGGCTGTAAACAAGCAGGAAAACAACAAGCTGGCACTTAACAAACTGTACAATGCTGACAAACAAACAGGAAAACAACAATCTGGCACTTAACAAACTGTACAAGGCTGTAAACAAGCAGGAAAACAACAAGCTGGCACTTAACCAACTGTACAAGGCTGTAAACAAGCAGGAAAACAACAAGCTGGCACTTAACCAACTGTACAAGGCTGTAAACAAACAGGAAAACAACAAGCTGGCACTTAACCAACTGTACAAGGCTGTAAACAAGCAGGAAAACAACAAGCTGGCACTTAACAAACTGTACAAGGCTGTAAACAAACAGGAAAACAACAAGCTGGCACTTAACAAACTGTACAAGGCTGTAAACAAGCAGGAAAACAACAAGCTGGCACTTAACAAACTGTACAAGGCTGTAAACAAGCAGGAAAACAACAAGCTGGCACTTAACAAACTGTACAAGGCTGTAAACAAGCAGGAAAACAACAAGCTGGCACTTAACAAACTGTACAAGGCTGTAAACAAACAGGAAAACAACAAGCTGGCACTTAACAAACTGTACAAGGCTGTAAACAAACAGGAAAACAACAAGCTGGCACTTAACAAACTGTACAAGGCTGTAAACAAACAGGAAAACAACAAGCTGGCACTTAACAAACTGTACAAGGCTGTAAACAAGCAGGAAAACAACAAGCTGGCACTTAACAACTGTACAAGGCTGTAAACAAACAGGAAAACAACAAGCTGGCACTTAACCAACTGTACAAGGCTGTAAACAAACAGGAAAACAACAAGCTGGCACTTAACAAACTGTACAAGGCTATAAACAAACAGGAAAACAACAAGCACTTAACAAACTGTACAAGGCTGTAAACAAGCAGGAAAACAACAAGCTGGCACTTAACAAACTGTACAATGCTGACAAACAAACAGGAAAACAACAATCTGGCACTTAACAAACTGTACAAGGCTGTAAACAAGCAGGAAAACAACAAGCTGGCACTTAACCAACTGTACAAGGCTGTAAACAAGCAGGAAAACAACAAGCTGGCACTTAACAAACTGTACAAGGCTGTAAACAAGCAGGAAAACAACAAGCTGGCACTTAACAAACTGTACAAGGCTGACAAACAAACAGGAAAACAACAAGCTGGCACTTAACAAACTGTACAAGGCTGTAAACAAGCAGGAAAACAACAAGCTGGCACTTAACCAACTGTACAAGGCTGTAAACAAGCAGGAAAACAACAAGCTGGCACTTAACAAACTGTACAAGGCTGTAAACAAGCAGGAAAACAACAAGCTGGCACTTAACAAACTGTACAAGGCTGTAAACAAACAGGAAAACAACAAGCTGGCACTTAACCAACTGTACAAGGCTGTAAACAAACAGGAAAACAACAAGCTGGCACTTAACAAACTGTACAAGGCTGTAAACAAGCAGGAAAACAACAAGCTGGCACTTAACAAACTGTACAAGGCTGTAAACAAGCAGGAAAACAACAAGCACTTAACAAACTGTACAAGGCTGTAAACAAACAGGAAAACAACAAGCTGGCACTTAACCAACTGTACAAGGCTGTAAACAAACAGGAAAACAACAAGCTGGCACTTAACCAACTGTACAAGGCTGTAAACAAGCAGGAAAACAACAAGCTGGCACTTAACAAACTGTACAAGGCTGTAAACAAACAGGAAAACAACAAGCTGGCACTTAACAAACTGTACAAGGCTGTAAACAAACAGGAAAACAACAAGCTGGCACTTAACAAACTGTACAAGGCTGTAAACAAGCAGGAAAACAACAAGCTGGCACTTAACAAACTGTACAAGGCTGTAAACAAGCAGGAAAACAACAAGCTGGCACTTAACCAACTGTACAAGACTGTAAACAAGCAGGAAAACAACAAGCTGGCACTTAACAAACTGTACAAGGCTGTAAACAAGCAGAAAACAACAAGCTGGCACTTAACAAACTGTACAAGGCTGTAAACAAGCAGAAAACAACAAGCTGGCACTTAACAAACTGTACAAGGCTGTAAACAAGCAGAAAACAACAAGCTGGCACTTAACAAACTGTACAAGGCTGTAAACAAGCAGGAAAACAACAAGCTGGCACTTAACAAACTGTACAAGGCTGTAAACAAGCAGGAAAACAACAAGCTGGCACTTAACAAACTGTACAAGGCTGTAAACAAGAGGAAAACAACAAGCTGGCACTTAACAAACTGTACAAGGCTGTAAACAAACAAAGAAAAACAACAAGCTGGCACTTAACAAACTGTACAAGGCTGTAAACAAGCAGGAAAACAACAAGCTGGCACTTAACAAACTGTACAAGGCTGTAAACAAACAGGAAAACAACAATCTGGCACTCCCAACTGTACAAGGCTGTAAACAAACAGGAAAACAACAAGCTGGCACTTAACAAACTGTACAAGGCTGTAAACCCAACAAGCTGCACTTAACACCAAGGCTGTAAACAAGCAGGAAAACAACAAGCTGGCACTTAACAAACTGTACAAGGCTGTAAACAAGCAGGAAACAACAAGCTGGCACTTAACCAACTGTACAAGGCTGTAAACAAGCAGGAAAACAACAAGCTGGCACTTAACAAACTGTACAAGGCTGTAAACAAGGGAAAACAACAAGCTGGCACTTAACCAACTGTACAAGGCTGTAAACAAACAGGAAAACAACAAGCTGGCACTTAACCAACTGTACAAGGCTGTAAACAAACAGGAAAACAACAAGCTGGCACTTAACAAACTGTACAAGGCTATAAACAAACAGGAAAACAACAAGCACTTAACAAACTGTACAAGGCTGTAAACAAGCAGGAAAACAACAAGCTGGCACCTTTTCAAACTGTACAATGCTGACAAACAAACAGGAAAACAACAAGCACTTAACAAACTGTACAAGGCTGTAAACAAGCAGGAAAACAACAATCTGGCACTTAACAAACTGTACAAGGCTGTAAACAAGCAGGAAAACAACAAGCTGGCACTTAACCAACTGTACAAGGCTGTAAACAAGCAGGAAAACAACAAGCTGGCACTTAACAAACTGTACAAGGCTGTAAACAAGCAGGAAAACAACAAGCTGGCACTTAACAAACTGTACAAGGCTGTAAACAAACAGGAAAACAACAAGCTGGCACTTAACAAACTGTACAAGGCTGTAAACAAACAGGAAAACAACAAGCTGGCACTTAACAAACTGTACAAGGCTGTAAACAAGCAGGAAAACAACAAGCTGGCACTTAACCAACTGTACAAGGCTGTAAACAAACAGGAAAACAAACAAGCTGGCACTTAACAAACTGTACAAGGCTGTAAACAAACAGGAAAACAACAAGCTGGCACTTAACCAACTGTACAAGGCTGTAAACAAGTAGGAAAACAACAAGCTGGCACTTAACCAACTGTAAACAAACAGGAAAACAACAAGCTGGCACTTAACCAACTGTACAAGGCTGTAAACAAACAGGAAAACAACAAGCTGGCACTTAACAAACTGTACAAGGCTATAAACAAACAGGAAAACAACAAGCACTTAACAAACTGTACAAGTGTAAACAAGCAGGAAAACAACAAGCTGGCACTTAACAAACTGTACAATGCTGACAAACAAACAGGAAAACAACAATCTGGCACTTAACAAACTGTACAAGGCTGTAAACAAGCAGGAAAAAACAAGCTGGCACTTAACCAACTGTACAAGGCTGTAAACAAGCAGGAAAACAACAAGCTGGCACTTAACAAACTGTACAAGGCTGTAAACAAGCAGGAAAACAACAAGCTGGCACTTAACAAACTGTACAATATCAAACAGGAAAACAAAAATCTGGCACTTAACAAACTGTACAAGGCTGTAAACAAGCAGGAAAACAACAAGCTGGCACTTAACAAACTGTACAAGGCTGTAAACAAACAGGAAAACAACAAGCTGGCACTTAACAAACTGTACAAGGCTGTAAACAAACAGGAAAACAACAAGCTGGCACTTAACAAACTGTACAAGGCTGTAAACAAACAGGAAAACAACAAGCTGGCACTTAACCAACTGTACAAGGCTGTAAACAAGCAGGAAAACAACAAGCTGGCACTTAACAAACTGTACAAGGCTGTAAACAAGCAGGAAAACAACAATCTGAAACAAACTGTACAAGGCTGTAAACAAGCAGGAAAACAACAAGCACTTAACAAACTGTACAAGGCTGTAAACAAACAGGAAAACAACAAGCTGGCACTTAACCAACTGTACAAGGCTGTAAACAAACAGGAAAACAACAAGCTGGCACTTAACCAACTGTACAAGGCTGTAAACAAGCAGGAAAACAACAAGCTGGCACTTAACAAACTGTACAAGGCTGTAAACAAACAAGAAAAACAACAAGCTGGCACTTAACAAACTGTACAAGGCTGTAAACAAACAGGAAAACAACAAGCTGGCACTTAACCAACTGTACAAGGCTGTAAACAAGCAGGAAAACAACAAGCTGGCACTTAACAAACTGTACAATTGTAAACAAGCAGGAAAACAACAAGCTGGCACTTAACAAACTGTACAAGGCTGTAACAAGCAGGAAAACAACAAGCTGGCACTTAACAAACTGTACAAGGCTGTAAACAAGCAGGAAAACAACAAGCTGGCACTTAACAAACTGTACAAGGCTGTAAACAAGCAGGAAAACAACAAGCTGGCACTTAACAAACTGTACAAGGCTGTAAACAAACAGGAAAACAACAAGCTGGCACTTAACAAACTGTACAAGGTTGTAAACAAACAAAGGAAAACAACAAGCACTTAACAAACTGTACAAGGCTGTAAACAAACAGGAAAACAACAAGCTGGCACTTAACAAACTGTACAAGGTTGTAAACAAACAAAGAAAAACAACAAGCTGGCACTTAACCAACTGTACAAGGCTGTAAACAATAGGAAAACAACAAGCTGGCACTTTTCAAACTGTACAAGGCTGTAAACAAGGGAAAACAACAAGCTGGCACTTAACAAACTGTACAAGGCTGTAAACAAACAGGAAAACAACAAGCTGGCACTTAACCAACTGTACAAGGCTGTAAACAAACAGGAAAACAAACAAGCTGGCATTAACAAACTGTACAAGGCTGTAAACAAACAGGAAAACAACAAGCTGGCACTTAACAAACTGTACAAGGCTGTAAACAAACAGGAAAACAACAAGCTGGCACTTAACCAACTGTACAAGGCTGTAAACAAACAGGAAAACAACAAGCTGGCACTTAACCAACTGTACAAGGCTGTAAACAAACAGGAAAACAACAAGCTGGCACTTAACAAACTGTACAAGGCTGTAAACAAACAGGAAAACAACAAGCTGGCACTTAACAAACTGTACAAGGCTATAAACAAACAGGAAAACAACAAGCACTTAACAAACTGTACAAGGCTGTAAACAAGCAGGAAAACAACAAGCTGGCACTTAACCAACTGTACAAGGCTGTAAACAAGCAGGAAAACAACAAGCTGGCACTTAACAAACTGTACAAGGCTGTAAACTGTTTCACTTAACAAACTGTAGGCTGTAAACAAGCAGGAAAACAAACAAGCTGGCACTTAACCAACTGTACAAGGCTGTAAACAAGCAGGAAAACAACAAGCTGGCACTTAACAAACTGTACAAGGCTGTAAACAAGCAGGAAAACAACAAGCTGGCACTTAACAAACTGTACAAGGCTGCTTCATCAATGTAAACAAGCAGGAAAACAACAAGCTGGCATTAACCAACTGTACAAGGCTGTAAACAAGCAGGAAAACAACAAGCACTTAACAAACTGTACAAGGCTGTAAACAAGCAGGAAAACAACAAGCTGGCAAACAAACTGTAAAGGCTGTAAACAAGCAGGAAAACAACAAGCTGGCACTTAACAAACTGTACAAGGCTGTAAACAAGCAGGAAAACAACAAGCACTTAACAAACTGTACAAGGCTGTAAACAAGCAGGAAAACAACAAGCTGGCACTTAACAAACTGTACAAGGCTGTAAACAAGCAGGAAAACAACAAGAAACAAACAAAGGCAAACAAACAGCTGGCACTTAACAAACTGTACAAGGCTGTAAACAAGCAGGAAAACAACAAGCACTTAACAAACTGTACAAGGCTGTAAACAAGCAGGAAAACAACAAGCTGGCACTTAACCAACTGTACAAGGCTGTAAACAAGCAGGAAAACAACAAGCTGGCACTTAACCAACTGTACAAGGCTGTAAACAAACAGGAAAACAACAAGCTGGCACTTAACCAACTGTACAAGGCTGTAAACAAACAGGAAAACAACAAGCTGGCACTTAACAAACTGTACAAGGCTGTAAACAAACAGGAAAACAACAAGAAAACAAACAAGGCTGGCACAACAAGCACTTAACAAACTGTACAAGGCTGTAAACAAGCAGGAAAACAACAAGCTGGCACTTAACCAACTGTACAAGGTCTGTAAACAAGCAGGAAAACAACAAGCTGGCACTTAACCCACTGTACAAGGCTGTAAACAAGCAGGAAAACAACAAGCTGGCATAACCCTGTACAAGGCTGTAAACAAACAGGAAAACAACAAGCTGGCACTTAACAAACTGTACAAGGCTGTAAACAAGCACTCAACAAGCTGGCACTTAACAAACTGTACAAGGCTGTAAACAAGCAGGAAACCATTAGTGCTGAGCGATTTAACCGACATTTTCACATCTGTAATCATTAAGTGATTTGAAAGGTTGGTTATGACACATCAACTTCATCATCCCAGATAGCCTATTGCTCTCCCCACTGCCTTCACCCACTTAGATAAGATGAATACCTATGTGAGAATGCTGTTCATTGACTATAGCTCGGTGTTCAACACCATAGTCCCCTCCAAGCTTGTCACCAAGCTTGACCCTGGGACTGAACACCTCCTCTGCAACTAGATCCTAGACTTCCTGATGGGCTGACCACAAGGTGGTGAACATCACCTTCTCCACACTGACCCTCAACACGGGGGCACCACAGGGGTGTGTGCTTAGTCCCCTCCTGCACTCACCCACAACTCCGTGGCCACGCATGACACCATCAAATTTACCAATGACACGACGGTGGTAGGCCTGACCACTGGTGATGATGGGACAGCCTACAGGGAGGTTCGGTGACCTGTCAGACCAAGGAGCTGATCGTGGACTACAGGATAGGAAGGCGAATTGGAGGAGCTGAAATCACGGACTTAAAATGGTCACGGTCGTGAAAAAGGCGCACCAGCACCTTTTCCCCCTCAGGTGGAAATGGCTCTTCATGCTGACTCTATACACACGCTAATATACCATGTCAGCCAGTCATATATTTTCTCGTGTTTTTGTTCTACATGACTTTTTTGGATTTTATTGATTGTTGGGTAAGAGCAAGAAAGGCATTTCATTGTACTTGTGCACGTAAGAAACTTGAAACATGAGAAGTATATTTTTAGGGACTTTATGTGTCAGAGGTGTATTTCTGGTGGGGTAATTCTCTTTACCAGTCATAATCCTGTGTCCTGGCTGTCAGCCAGTCATATGAAAGGATGATACTTTCCCATGAGTCATTCTGTATGTCACTGAGTTTAACTGATTCACACCAGTTTATTAGGTATACCACCCCGTTAACACACAAATGGTTCGCGTACAGACAGTGAGTCACGTGACTTGCTACATGAAACAGGCAGACAGCCATCCAGGTTCGATTGAACGTTAGAATGGGGCAAAACAAGTGACCTAAGCGAATTTGAGCGTGGTATGATCGTCGGTGCCAGGCGTGCCTGTTCCAGTATCTCAGAAATATCCGACAAAAGAAAATAATTCCAGTCAGCGGCAGTTCTGTGGGCGATGAGAGGTCAAAAGAGAATGGCAAGAATTTTGCAAGCTAACATGTTGGCTACAAACAGGCAAATAACGGCATCTCGGAACGCACAACTCGTACAGATGGGCTATTGAAGCAGGTGACCACCCCGGGTTCCACTCTAAAAACAAGAACAATTGGCTCCAGGGGGGTTCACCAACAATTGAGCAGTGGATAAACCTTGCCTGGTCCAACGATCCTGGCTCCTGTTGCATCATGCTGATGAAGGATTTGGCATAAACAGCATGAGTCCATGGCCCCATCCCGCCTGGTGGCGGTGGTGGAGGTGGTGTGATGGTTTGGGGAATGTTTTCCTGGCACACGTTAGATTTCTTTAAACCAATTGAACAATGAAGAATTCGGGCCATTCTGGAGACAGAGGGGTCCAACCTTGTACTAGATAGGTGTGAGAATCTAGCTGGTTTTTGTATGTCCATCTGACCACAACCCAAGGACCACGTGTAACAACCCAGGACCTCTATATTCTTCTTCACCTGCGTGTCTATTTACCATCAGCATGCAACTTCAGAAGTGTTTATATCTGTAATAACTAAGACCGCTCTCACCGAGCTGTTTTGGGCCATAAGCAAAGAATAATATGCTCATCCAGAGGCGGCGCTCCTAGTGGCCGGGGACTTTGCTGAGCTAACGCAGGGAAACTGCCAGCATGTCACGTGCAATTAGAGGCAAAACTCACCGCATACAAAGCTCTTCCTCGCCCTCCATTTGGCAAATCTGACCATAACTCTATCCTCCTGATTCCTGCTTATATGCAAAAACTCAAACAGGAAGTACCAGTGACTGCGCTCAATACGAAACTGGTCCGATGAAGCAGAAGCAAAGTACAGGACTGTTTCTCTAGCGCAGACTGGAATATATTCCAGGATTCATCCGATGGCATTGAGGAGTGAGGACTGAGGACCACCTCAGTCATCTGCTTCATCAATGAGTGCATCAAACCCTACAGTGACCATACGTACATATCCCAACCAGAAGCCATGGATTACAGGCAGCATCCGCACTGAGCTAAAGGCGAGAGCTGCAGCTTTCAAGGAGTGGGAGACTAATCCCGGACGCTTATAAGAAGTCCTGTATGCCCTCAGACGAATTATTAAGACTGAATGCTAAACGCCTTGTATGCTCACTTAAGCAACACTGAACAATGCATGAGAGCACCAGCTGTTCCAGATGACTGTGATCACGCTCTCTGTAGTCGACATGAGTAAGACTTTAAACAGGTCAACGTTCACAAGGCTGCGGGGCCAGACAGATTACCAGGACGTGTACTGCGACTTTGACCAACTGGCAAGTGTCTTCACTGACATTTTCAACCTCTTCTTGACCCAGTCTGTAATAACTACATGTTTCAAGCAGACCACCATAGTCCCTGTACTCAAGAACGTCAAGGTAATCTGTCGAATTGACTATCGCCCCATAGCACTCACATCTGCAGCCATTAAATGCTTTTGAAAGGCTGGTCATTGCTCACATCAACACCATCATCCTGGATCCACTCCCAACAGATGACTCAATCACCATTACACTCCACACTGCCCTTTCCTTTCTTTCCCACCTGGACAAAAGGAACACCTATGTGAGAATACTGTTCATTGACTACAGCTCAGTGTTCAACACCATAGTATCCTCCAAGCTCATCACCAAGCTAAGGACCCTGGGACTGAACACCTTCCTCTGCAACTGGATCCTGGACTTCCTGTACTGGCCCACCCCCAGGTGGTGAGTGCTTAGTCCCCTCCTGTGTACTCCCTGTTTACCCACGACTGCATGGTCACGCTCTCCCAACAACATCATTACGTTTTCCAATGACACCATGTGGGCCTGATCACCGACTACGATAAGACAGCTTATAGGGACATTGACGACCTGGCAGTGTGGTGCCAGAACAACAATGGAGCTGATCGCGGACAACAGGAAACAGAGGGCGAGCACATCCCCCTCTACATCGACGGGGCTGTATTGGAGCAGGTTAAGAGCTTTGGTTCCTCTGTGTCCACATCACTAAGGATCTATCATGGTTCACACTCCAATAATGTCGTTAAGAATGCACAACAACACCACTTTCCCCCTCAGGAGGCTGAAAAGATTTGGCATGGGCCCTCAGATCCTCAAAAGGTTCTACAGCTGCACTGTTGAGAGCATATTGACTGTTTGCATCACCGCTTGTACCTGCTTGGCATCCTACCGCACGCTACAGAGGGTAGTGCGTACCACCCCAGTACATCACTGGTGCTGAGCTCCCTGCCATCCAGGACCTCTATACCAGGCGGAGTCAAGGAAAAACATTTAAAATGTTCTAGGACTCCAGCCAGCCAACTTCTCTCTGCAACCGCATAGCAAACAGTAGCAGTTTTGTCACACAACATAATGCCACAGATGTCTCAAGTTTTGAGGGAGCGTGCAATTGGCATGCTGACTGCAGGAATGTCCACCAGAGCTGTTGCCAGAGAATTTAATGTTAATTTCTACCATAAGCCCCTCAAAGTCATTTTTGAGAATTTGTACGTCCATCTGGACTCACAACCCGCAGACCACGTGTAACCACCCAGGACCTCCACATCCGGCTTCTTCACCTGCGGTATAATCTGAGTCCAGCCACCCGGACAGCTGATGCAACTGAGTATTTCTGTCTGTAATAAAGCCCTTTTGTGGGGAAAACTAAATCTGATTTGCTGAGCTAGCTGCCAAGTGGGTGGGCCTGGCTCCCATGGTTGCCCCCTACCCAGTCATGTGAAATCCATAGATTAGGGCCTCATTCATTTATTTCAATTGAAATTGCTGCCTATTGCGTTTATATTTTTGTTCCATATAGTTAGTTCTGGTAGCTATTAATGAAATAGTTAACCAATCTGCATTTTTGCACAAACTTTTTACCTCATCACATACACTGCTGATACTGTTTATCTGTCACTTTATACCTAGTTCTACAGTATTTACCTCAATCACCTCGTACCCCTGCACCTTGACTCTGTTACCCTGTGTATATACCATGTTATTACCTCGCACTTTGACTCAGTACTGGTACCCTGTGTATATAGCCATGTTATTTCACCTCGTTGACTTTGACTCAGTACTGGTACCTGTGTATATAGCCATGTTATCACCTTGACTTTGACTCAGTACTGGTACCCTGTGTATATAGCCATGTTATCACCTTGACATTGACTCAGTACTGGTACCCTGTGTATATAGCCACATACCCTGTGTATATAGCCATGTTATCACCTTGACTCTCAGTACTGGTACCCTGTGTATATAGCCATGTTATCACCTCGTACCCCTGCACATTGACTCTGGTACCCTGTGTATATAGCCATGTTATCATTGACAGTACTGGTACTCTGTGTATAGAGCCATGTTATCATTGACTCAGTACTGGTACTCTGTGTATAGAGCCATGTTATCATTGACTCAGTACTGGTACTCTGTGTATAGAGCCATGTTATCATTGACTCAGTACTGGTACTCTGTGTATAGAGCCATGTTATCATTGACTCAGTACTGGTACTCTGTGTTTAGAGCCATGTTATCATTGACTCAGTACTAGTACTCTGTGTATAGAGCCAAGTTATCGTTACTCATTGTGTATTTATTATTACATGCTTTACTTTTCTATTATTTCTCTATTTGCTTTCTCTCTACTTTTTTGGGAAGGGCCCGGGCGTAAGCATTTCACTGCTAGTCCACACCTAGCTAATTTAAGTGGTTCAGATCTACCTGCCAATTACTATAACACTAGCTAATAGCAGTTGGTCTGGTTTCAACAGCAGCATATCTACACAATGAATGTAAGAATTTCCCATGAGTCATTCAGTACCTGACAGGGTTCAAGGCTACTATATGTTTTAGAGCTACTGCCTGTTTTAGAGCTACTGCCCCTTTTAGTTTTAGAGCTACTGCCCGTTTTAGAGCTACTACCTGTTTTAGAGCTACTGCCTGTTTTAGAGCTACTGCACGTTTTAGAGCTACTGCCCGTTTTAGAGCTACTGCCCATTTTAGTTTTAGAGCTACTGCTTGTTTTAGAGCTACTGCCTGTTTTAGAGCTACTACCCGTTTTAGAGCTACTGCCTGTTTTAGAGCTACTGCCTATTTTAGTCTTAGAGCTACTGCCCGTTTCAGAGCTACTGCTTGTTTTAGAGCTACTGCCTGTTTTAGAGCTACTGCCTGTTTTAGAGCTACTGCCCGTTTTAGAGCTACTGACTGTTTTAAAGTTACTGCCCGTTTTAGTTTTAGAGCTACTGGCTGTTTTAGAGCTACTGCCTGTTTTAGAGCTACTGCCCGTTTTAGAGCTACTGCCTGTTTTAGAGCTACTGCCCGTTTTAGTTTTAGAGCTACTGCCCGTTTTAGAGCTACTGCCTGTTTAGAGCTACTGCCTGTTTAGAGCTACTGCCTGTTTAGAGCTACTGCCTGTTTAGAGCTACTGCCTGTTTAGAGCTACTGCCTGTTTAGAGCTACTGCCTGTTTAGAGCTACTGCCTGTTTAGAGCTACTGCCCGTTTTAGAGCTACTGCCTGTTTAGAGCTACTGCCTGTTTAGAGCTACTGCCTGTTTAGAGCTACTGCCCGTTTTAGAGCTACTGCCCGTTTTAGTTTTAGAGCTACTGCCCGTTTTAGAGCTACTGCCTGTTTAGAGCTACTGCCCGTTTTAGAGCTACTGCCCGTTTTAGAGCTACTGCCTGTTTAGAGCTACTGCCCGTTTTAGAGCTACTGCCTGTTCAGAGCTACGACCTGTAGCTGATTTTAAAACTCTATATTTTATTAGCAGCAGCCTATATATGAATGGTTAAGTCGTCTCCTGATTGAAGCTACTACCTTTTTGGGGATGTTTTCAGCAGCACAGCGGCATGTCTATGAATGGCCTGCCAATGACGGTGACCGTGTTATGCTGTTTTGACATGGCCATTGTATCAAGGCCAGCCAGTAGCCACTCATTGTTAGTGTTTTCCTGGTGGTTGTTTTGCCAGGGTTTAGAAGATGATGTGTCCCAAATGGCACCTTATTCTCTATTTAGTGCCCTTCACTACTTTTGTTTTTACCAGAGCCCTATGTAGGGAATAGGGTGCCATTTGGGATGCACAATATGTCTGGGTGAGGAAAACAGGTCTGATAACAATAACAAGGTGCCAGAATGTATCATGGGAGATCTGAACACACACACACACACACACACACTGGAGCTTGGTCTTGGGATGTGTGTGTAGTCCCTCCCTGGACGTGAGGCCAGATTAACCTCATTCAGATGAACAATAGGTTAATTCAGTCTCTACTCGGTCTCACCTGACACCTTTATGTCTCCAGCTCAAGGAAACAGTCCATTAATCCACTCGATTGGATTCTATTGGGGTATTTGTTTGCATAGTTATGCCAATGTTTTAAGACCAGATAATCGTGAAGACATCAAAACTATGAAATAACACACATGGAATCATGTAGTAGCCAAAACAGTGTTGAACAAATCAAAATATATTTTATATTTGAGATTCTTCAAAGTAGCCACCCTTTGCCTTGTTGACAACTTTGCAAACTCTAGGAATTCTCTCAACCAGCTTCATGAGGTATTATCAGGTGTGCCTTAATGAGGACCGTCACAGGAAATGAAGACCCAGAGTTACCTCTGCTGCAGAGCCTCATAAATTCCAACCCAAATTAATGCTTCACAGAGTTCAAGTAACAGACATATCTCAACATCAACTGTTCAGAGGAGACTGCGTGAATCAGGCCTTCATGGTCGAATTGCTGCAAAGAAACCACTACTAAAGGACACCAATAATAAGAGACTTGCTTGGGTCAAGAAACACGAGCAATGGACATTAGACCGGTGGAAATCTGTCCTTTTTCGTCTGATGAGAACAAATTTGAGATTTTTGGTTCCAATTGCCGCAGAGTAGGTGAACGGATGATCTCTGCATGTGTGGTTCCCACCGTGAAGCATGGAGGAGGATGTGTGATGGGTGCTTTGCATCCCATCTGGTTTGCGCTTCGTGGGACTATCATTTGTTTTTCAACAGGATAATCACGCAACAAACCTCCAGGCTGTGAAAGGGATATTTGACCAGAAGGAGAGTGATGGAGTGCTGCATCAGATGACCTTGTCTCCACAATCACCCGACCTAAACCCAATAGAGATGGTTTGGGATGATCGCAGAGTGAAGGAAAAGCAGGCAACAAGTGCTCAGCATGTGGGAACTCCTTCAAGACTGTTGGAAAAGCATTCCATGTGAAGCTGGTTGAGAGAATGCTGAGACTGCAAAGCTGTCATCAAGGCAAAGGGTGGCTACTTTAAACAATCTAAAATATATTTGGATTTGTTTAATACTTTCATGGTTACTACATGTTTTCATATGTGTTAGTTCACAGTTTTGATGTCTTCAATATTATTCCAGTAATAAATCAAGAAAAAAACCTTGAATGAGTAGGTTTGTCCAAACTTTTGACTGGTATTGTATGTTTAGAAATCTCTTTTGCCATCTCTACCTTGCTCATGAATCTATATATGATCCAGTCTGAAGTGATCTTGTTCTTGGCCCTGTCTCTGTTCCAGGTGGTACAAGCTGAACTCCAAGACTGGGAAGAAGGAGAAGGAGCGAGGGGACATTCAGGTGACGGTGCAGTTCACCAAGAACAACCTGACAGCCAGCATGTACGACCTCTCCCTGGGTAAGGACAAGCCCCGGTCCACCTTCGGCAAGATCAAGGACCGCATCAAGGGCAAGAAGAGGAGCAGCAAGGACTCTGATGAAGACTCCGCCTCCACTATTGGGGGCGGCTACGGCCCCGTTTCCCGCATGAGGAACCGGTTGCCGAGCGATGGCGGCGGGGAGGAAGACTACGAGGACGATGAAGGGGGGGAGGGGCGGAGGAGTAAGATGAGGAACTTCTTCCTGCGAGGGAAACTGAGGAAGTCGTCCGATACGAGGTCGAGCACATCGCTAGGGTCGGAGAGTAGTGAGTCGTCGTCGAGGGGAGGGAGTCTCAGTCCCACCGCTGGGATCTCTGTAGTGGTGTCTGACCTGTCTAACTCGCCTAGCAACAGCAGCAACTTCACAGCAGACAGCCCTGGTGAGAGGAAAACATCATATATATACCTAGTTATAGTGGAATATAATAAGAGTACATGGCCATTAAGGCCAGATAGTTCTTCAAGATGTTCAAATGTTTATAGATGACCAGCAGGGTCAAATAATAATCCGTGGTTGTAGAGGGTGCAACAGGTCAGTACCTCAGGAGTAAATGTCCGTAGGCTTATCATAGCCGAGCGAGGTAGAGAGAGAGAGACTCAGTCAAAAACAGCAGTTCCTGGACAAGGTAGCACGGCCAGTGAACAGGTCAGGGTTCTATAGCCGCAGGCAGAACAGTTGAAACTGGAGCAGCAGCACGACCAGGTGGACTGGAGACAGCAAGGAGTCATCAGGCCAGGTAGTGCTGAGGCATGATCCTCAGGTCCTCCGGGAGAGAGTTGTGAGAGACCGCTGTAGAGCTCATCACAGAGGCAATTTCTCGATGCCAACACGTCTTTCTAGCTAATTTACACGCTGAGGCTTTGTTGTGCTTGGTGACCTCTGACTGTTTTATCCTAACATCGTTGGTGCCAACGTGGATAACAATATTCCTAAACTCTACACTCTGCAGTTTTAGCTTTAGCCAGCACTCTCTTCAGATTAGCCTAAACGTCGGTAGCCCTGCCCCCTGGTACACAGTGTATGATTGCTGGATGATTCGTTTTAAGTCTAATACTGCGGGTAATGGAGTCGCCAATGACTAGGGTTTTCAATTTGTCAGAGCTAATGGTGGGAGGCTTCGGCGGCTCAGACCCAATAACGGGAGAAAGAGAGACCTGAGAAGGCTCAGTCTCCGATTCGTTGCTTAATGGGGAGAACCGGTTGAGTTTGTCGCTCTTCCCCACCAGCCTCCACTGAGAGATAGATACTCTACCACCATCTACCACCCCACTACCCCATCCCCCATCTACCACCACAATACCACCATCTACCACTCCACCACCATCTACCACTCTACCACCATCTACCACCCCACTACCACCATCTACCACCACTCTACCACCATCTACCACCCCACTACCCCATCCCCCATCTACCACCACAATACCACCATCTACCACTCCACCACCATCTACCACTACCACCATCTAACACCCCACTACCACCATCTACCACCACACTACCACCATCTACCACCCCACTACCCCATCCCCCATCTACCACCACTCCACCACCATCTACCACTCCACCACCATCTACCACCCCACTACCCCATCCCCCATCTACCACCCCACTACCACCATCTACCACCCCACTACCCCATCCCCCATCTACCACCACACTACCACCATCTACCACTCCACCACCATCTACCACTCCACCACCATCTACCACCCCACTACCCCATCCCCATCTACCACCACTCTACCACCATCTACCACCCCACTACCCCACCCCCATCTACCACCACACTACCACCATCTACCACTCTACCACCATCTACCACCCCACTACCACCATCTACAACCCCACTACCCCATCCCCCATCTACCACCACACTACCACCATCTACCACTCCACCACCATCTACCACTCTACCACCATCTACCACCCCGCTACCACCATCTACCACTCCACTACCCCATCCCCCATCTACCACCATCTACCACCACACTACCACCATCTACCACTCTACCACCATCTACCACCCCACTACCACACTACCACCATATACCACTCCACTACCACCATCTAACACCCGACTACCCCATCCCCCATCTACCACCACACTACCACCATCTACCACTCCACCACCATCTACCACTCTACCACCATCTACCACCCCACTACCACCATCTACCACCACTCTACCACCATCTACCACCCCACTACCCCATCCCCCATCTACCACCACACTACCACCATCTACCACTCCACCACCATCTACCACCCCACTACCACACTACCACCATATACCACTCCACTACCACCATCTACCACCCCACTACCCCATCCCCCATCTACCACCACACTACCACCATCTACCACTCCACCACCATCTACCACCCCCCCCCACTACCCCATCCCCCATCTACCACCACCACCATCTACCACCATCTACCACTCCACCACCATCTACCACCCCACTACCCCATCCCCCATCCCCATACCACCATCCCCCATCTACCACCATCTACCACCCACTACCACCATCTACCACCCCACTACCCCATCCCCCATCTACCACCCCACTACCACCATCTACCACCCCACTACCCCATCCCCCATCTACCACCATCCACTACCACCATCTACCACCCCACTCCACCACTACCACCATCCCCCCACCACCATCTACCACCATCACCTACCATCTACCACCATCTACCACCCCACTACCCCATCCCCCCCATCTACCACCCCATCTACCACCATCTACCACCATCCCACTCCCCCATCCACCCCATCTACCACCCCACTACCACCATCTACCCCACTCCACCACCACCTACCACCATCTACCACCATCTACCACCACCCACCATCTACCACCACCACTCTACCACCATCTACCACCCCACTACCCCATCCCCCATCTACCACCACACTACCACCATCTACCACTCCACCACTACCACCCACTACCATCCCATCTACCACCATCTACCACCATCTACCACCCCATCCCCCATCTACCACCACACCCCATCCCCATCTACCACCACTACCCCACCATCTCCACCCCATCTACTCTACCACCATCTACCACCCCACTACCACCATCTACCACCCCACTACCCCATCCCCCATCTACCACCACACTACCACCATCTACCACTCCACCACCATCTACCACTCTACCACCATCTACCACCCCACTACCACCATCTACCCCCCACTACCCCATCCCCCATCTACCACCCCACTACCACCATCTACCACCCCACTACCCCATCCCCCCATCTCCCCCATCTACCACCATCTACCACTCCACCACCATCTACCACTCCACTCTACCCCACTCCCCCATCTACCACCCCACTACCCCATCCCCCCATCTACCACCATCTACACTACCCCATCTACCCCATCTACCACCCCACTACCACCATCTACCACCCCACTACCCCATCCCCCATCTACCACCACACTACCACCATCTACCACACCCCACTACCCCATCCCCCATCTACCACCACACTCTACCACCATCTCCCCCCAACACCCACTACCCCATCCCCCATCCCCATCCCCATCTACACCACACTACCACCATCTACCACCCCACTACCCCATCCCCCATCTACCACCACACTACCACCATCTACCACCCCACTACCCCATCCCCCATCTACCACCACACTACCACCATCTACCACTCCACCACCATCTACCACCATCTACCCCCACTACCACCATCTACCACCATCCCCCCCACTACCACCACACTACCACCATCACCATCCACCCACCATCTACCACTCTACCACCATCTACCACCCCACTACCCCATCCCCCATCTACCACCACACTACCACCATCTACCACCCCACTCTACCACCATCCCCCATCTACCACCACAATACCACCATCTACCACCCCACTACCCCATCCCCCCACCATACCACCCCACCACCCACACTACCACCATCTACCACCCCACTACCCCATCCCCCATCTACCACCACAATACCACCATCTACCACCCCACTACCCCATCCCCCATCTACCACCACACTACCACCATCTACCACCCCACTACCCCATCCCCCATCTACCACCACACCACCATACCACCATCTCCCCCACTACCCCCACTACCCCATCCCCCATCCCATCTACCACCATCTACCACCCCACTACCACCATCTACCACCCCACTACCCCATCCCCCATCTACCACCACTACTACCACCATCTACCACCCCACTACCCCACCCCCACCATCTACCACCCCACTCCACCACCATCTACCACCCCACTACCACCATCTACCACCCCACTACCACCATCTACCACTCCACCACTATACTCTACCACCCCACTACCCCATCCCCCATCTACCACCACTCTACCACCATCTACCACCCCACTACCACCATCTACCACCCCACTACCCCATCCCCCATCCCCATCCCCCCATCTACCACCCCTACCACCATCTACCACCCTACACTACCACCATCTACCACCCCACTACCCCATCCCCCATCTACCACCACTCTACCACCATCTACCACTCCACCATCTACCACCCCACTACCACCATCTACACCCCACTACCCCATCCCCCATCTACCACCACACTACCACCATCTACCACTCCACCACCATCTACCACCACCATCTACCACCCCACTACCACCATCTACAACCCCACTACCCCATCCCCATCTACCACCCCACTACCACCATCTACCACTCCACCATCTACCACCCCACTACCACCATACCACCCCACTACCCCATCCCCATCTACCACCACACTCTACCACCATCTACCACTCCCACCATCTACCACCCCATCTACCACCCCACCCCATCCCCATCTACCACCATCTACCACCATCTACCCCACTACCCCATCTACCACTCCCACCATCTACCACCCCACTACCACCATCTACCACCCCACTACCCCATCCCCCATCCCCCATCTACCACCATCTACCACCCCACTACCCCATCCCCCATCTACCACCACACTACCCCATCTACCATCCACACTATCTACCACCCCACCCATCTACCACCCCACTACCCCATCTACCACCCCACTATCCCCCATCTACCACCACACTACCACCATCTACCACCATCTACCACCCTACCACCATCTACATCCCCCCATCTACCACCCCACTACCACCCATCTACCAGCCCACTACCCCATCCCCATCTACCACCACTCTACCACCATCACCACTACCCCATCTACCACCCCACTACCCCATCCCCCATCTACCACCCCTACTACCCTATCTACCACCCACTACCACCATAAACCACTCCATCCACCATCTACCACCCACTACCCCATCCCCCATCTACCACCACACTACCACCATCTACCACCCCACTACCCCATCCCCATCTACCACCCCACTACCACCATCTACCACCCCTTTATCCCCATCTACCATCACACTACCACCATCTACCACCCCACTACCCCATCCCCCATCTACCACCCCACTACCACCATCTACCACCCCATACCCCATCCCCATCTACCACCCACCATCTACCACCCCACTACCCCATCCCCATCTACCACCCCACTACCACCATCTACCACCCCACTACCACCATCTACCACCCCACTACCCCATCCCCCATCTACCACCACACTACCACCATCTACCACTCCACCACCATCTACCACCATCTACCACCCCACTACCACCATCTACCACCCCACTACCCCATCCCCCATCTACCACCACACTACCACCATCTACCACTCCACCACCATCTACCACCATCTACCCCCCACTACCACCATCTACCACCCCACTACCCCATCCCCCATCTACCACCCCACTACCCACCATCTACCACCCCACTACCCCATCCCCCATCTACCACCACACTACCACCATCTACCACCCCACTACCCCATCCCCCATCTACCACCACTCTACCACCATCTACCACTCCACCACCATCTACCACCCCACTACCCCATCCCCCATCTATCACCCTCTACCACACTACCACCATATACCACTCCACTACCACCATCTACAACCCCACTACCCCATCCCCCATCTACCACCACACTACCACCATCTACAACCCCACTACCCCATCCCCCATCTACCACCCCACTACCACCATCTACCACCCCACTACCCCATCCCCCATCTACCACCACACTACCACCATCTACCACTCCACCACCATCTACCACTCTACCACCATCTACCACCCCACTACCACCATCTACAACCCCACTACCCCATCCCCCATCTACCACCACACTACCACCATCTACCACTCTACCACCATCTACCACCCCACTACCACCATCTACCACCCCACTACCCCATCCCCCATCTACCACCACTCTACCACCATCTACCACTCCACCACCATCTACCACCCCACTACCACCATCTACAACCCCACTACCCCATCCCCCATCTACCACCACACTACCAGCATCTACCACTCCACCACCATCTACCACTCTACCACCATCTACCACCCCACTACCACCATCTACAACCCCACTACCCCATCCCCATCTACCACCATCTACCACTCCACCACCATCTACCACTCTACCACCATCTACCACCCCACTACCACCATCTACAACCCCACTACCCCATCCCCCATCTACCACCACACTACCACCATCTACCACTCCACCACCATCTACCACTCTACCACCATCTACCACCCCACTACCACCATCTACCACCCCACTACCCCATCCCCCATCTACCACCACTCTACCACCATCTACCACTCCACCACCATCTACCACTCTACCACCATCTACCACCCCGCTACCACCATCTACAACCCCACTACCCCATCCCCCATCCCCCATCTACCACCATCTACCACCCCACTACCCCATCCCCCATCTACCACCACACTACCACCATCTACCACTCCACCACTATCTACCACCCCACTACCACCATCTACCACCCCACTACCACCATCTACAACCCCACTACCCCATCCCCCATCTACCACCACACTACCACCATCTACCACCCCACTACCCCATCCCCCATCTACCACCACACTACCACCATCTACCACTCCACCACCATCTACCACTCTACCACCATCTACCACCCCACTACCACCATCTACCATCCCACTACCCCATCCCCCATCTACCACCACTCTACCACCATCTACCACTCCACCACCATCTACCACCCCACTACCCCATCCCCCATCTACCACCCTACTACCACCATCTACCACCCCACTACCCCATCCCCCATCTATCACCCTCTACCACACTACCACCATAAACCACTCCACTACCACCATCTAACACCCCACTACCCCATCCCCCATCTACCACCACACTACCACCATCTACCACCCCACTACCCCATCCCCCATCTACCACCACACTACCACCATCTACCACCCCACTACCCCATCCCCCATCTACCATCACACTACCACCATCTACCACCCCACTACCCCATCCCCCATCTACCACCCCACTACCACCATCTACCACCACACTACCACCATCTACCACCCCACTACCCCATCCCCCATCTACCACCCCACTACCACCATCTACCACCCCACTACCACCATCTACCACCCCACTACCCCATCCCCCATCTACCACCACACTACCACCATCTACCACTCCACCACCATCTACCACCATCTACCACCCCACTACCACCATCTACAACCCCACTACCCCATCCCCCATCTACCACCACACTACCACCATCTACCACTCCACCACCATCTACCACTCTACCACCATCTACCACCCCACTACCACCATCTACCACCCCACTACCCCATCCCCCATCTACCACCACACTACCACCATCTACCACCATCTACCACCCCACTACCCCATCCCCCATCTACCACCACACTACCACCATCTACCACTCCACCACCATCTACCACCCCACTACCACCATCTACCACCCCACTACCCCATCCCCCATCTACCACCACACTACCACCATCTACCACTCCACCACCATCTACCACCCCACTACCCCATCCCCCATCTACCACCCCACTACCACCATCTACCACCCCACTACCCCATCCCCATCTACCACCATCTACCATCCCACTACCACCATCTACCACCCCACTACCTCATCCCCCATCTACCACCACTCTACCACCATCTACCACTCCACCACCATCTACCACCCCACTACCCCATCCCCCATCTACCACCACTCTACCACCATCTACCACCCCACTACCCCATCCCCCATCTACCACCCCACTACCCCATCCCCATCTACCACCCCCACTACCCCATCCCCATCTACCACCACTCTACCACCATCTACCACCCCACTCCACCATCTACCACCCCACTACCCCATCCCCCATCTACCACCACTCTACCACCATCTACCACTCCACCACCATCTACCACCCCACTACCCCATCCCCCATCTATCACCCTCTACCACACTACCACCATATACCACCACACTACCACCATCTACAACCCCACTACCCCATCCCCCATCTACCACCCCACTACCACCATCTACCACCCCACTACCCCATCCCCCATCTACTACCACACTACCACCATCTACCACTCCACCACCATCTACCACTCTACCACCATCTACCACCCCACTACCACCATCTACAACCCCACTACCCCATCTACCACCCCACTACCACCATCTACCACCCCACTACCCCATCCCCCATCTACCACCATCTACCAGCCCACTACCACCATCTACCACCCCACTACCCCATCCCCCATCTACCACCACTCTACCACCATCTACCACTCCACCACCATCTACCACCCCACTACCCCATCCCCCATCTACCACCACTCTACCACCATCTACCACCCCACTACCCCATCCCCCATCTACCACCCCACTACCCCATCCCCCATCTACCACCCCACTACCCCATCCCCCATCTACCACCACTCCACCATCTACCACCCCACTACCACCATCTACCACCCCACTACCACATCCCCCATCTACCACCACTCTACCACCATCTACCACTCCACCACCATCTACCACCCCACTACCCCATCCCCCATCTATCACCCTCTACCACACTACCACCATATACCACTCCACTACCACCATCTACAACCCCACTACCCCATCCCCCATCTACCACCACACTACCACCATCTACAACCCCACTACCCCATCCCCCATCTACCACCCCACTACCACCATCTACCACCCCACTACCCCATCCCCCATCTACTACCACACTACCACCATCTACCACTCCACCACCATCTACCACTCTACCACCATCTACCACCCCACTACCACCATCTACAACCCCCACTACCCCATCCCCCATCTACCACCACACTACCACCATCTACCACTCCACCACCATCTACCACTCTACCACCATCTACCACCCCACTACCACCATCTACAACCCCACTACCCCATCCCCCATCTACCACCACACTACCACCATCTACCACTCCACCACCATCTACCACTCTACCACCATCTACCACCCCACTACCACCATCTACAACCCCACTACCCCATCCCCATCTACCACCATCACCACTCCACCACCATCTACCACTCTACCACCATCTACCACCCCACTACCACCATCTACAACCCCACTACCCCATCCCCATCTACCACCACACTACCACCATCTACCACTCCACCATCTACCACTCTACCACCATCTACCACCCCACTACCACCATCTACCACCATCCACTACCCCATCCCCCATCTACCACCATCTACAACTCCACCACCATCTACCACCCCACTACCCCATCCCCCATCTACCACCCCACTACCACCATCTACCACCCCACTACCCCATCCCCCATCTACCACCATCTACCACTCCACCACCATCTACCACCCCCCTACCCCATCCCCCATCTATCACCCACTACCACACTACCACCATATACCACTCCACTACCACCATCTAACACCCCACTACCCCATCCCCATCTACCCCCCACTACCCCATCTACCACCCCACTACCCCATCCCCCATCTACCACCATCTACCACACCACCATCTACCACCCCACTACCCCATCTACCACCCCACTACCCCATCCATCTACCACCATCTACAACTCCACCACTACCACCCCACACCATCTACCACCCCACTACCACCATCTACCACCCCACTCCCCCATCCCCCATCTACCACCCCACTACCCCATCCCCCATCTACCACCACTCTACCACCATCTACCACCCCACTACCACCATCTACCACCCCACTACCCCATCCCCCATCTACCACCACTCTACCACCATCCCACCCCACTACCACCATCTACCACCCCACTACCCCATCTACCACCACTCTACCACCATCTACCACTCCACCACCATCTACCACCCCACTACCCCATCCCCCATCTACCACCCCACTACCACCATCTACCACCCCACTACCCCATCACCCATCTATCACCCTCGACCACACTACCACCATATACCACTCCACTACCACCATCTACAACCCCACTACCCCATCCCCCATCTACCACCACACTACCACCATCTACAACCCCACTACCCCATCCCCCATCTACCACCCTACCACCATCTACCACCATCTACCACCCCACACTACCCCATCCATCTACTACCACTCCACCATCTACCACCCACCACCATCTACCACTCTACCACCATCTACCACCCCACTACCACCATCTACAACCCCACTACCCCATCCCCCATCTACCACCACACTACCACCATCTACCACTCCACCACCATCTACCACTCTACCACCATCTACCACCCCACTACCACCATCTACCACCCCACTACCCAATCCCCCATCTACCACCACTCTACCACCATCTACCACTCCACCACCATCTACCACCCCACTACCACCATCTACAACCCCACTACCCCATCCCCCATCTACCACCACACTACCACCATCTACCACTCCACCACCATCTACCACCTACCACCATCTACCACCCCACTACCACCATCTACAACCCCACTACCCCATCCCCATCTACCACCATCTACCACTCCACCACCATCTACCACTCTACCACCATCTACCACCCCACTACCACCATCTACAACCCCACCATCCCCCCCATCTACCACCACACTGCCACCATCTACCACTCCACCACCATCTACCACTCTACCACCATCTACCACCCCACTACCACCATCTACCACCCCACAACCCCATCCCCCATCTACCACCATCTACCACTCCACCACCATCTACCACCCCACTACCACCATCTACCACCCCACTACCCCATCCCCCATCTACCACCATCTACCACTCCACCACCATCTACCACCCCCCTACCCCATCCCCCATCTATCACCCTCTACCACACTACCACCATATACCACTCCACTACCACCATCTAACACCCCACTACCCCATCCCCCATCTACCACCCCACTACCCCATCTACCCCCCACTACCCCATCCCCCATCTACCACCACTCTACCACCATCTACCACTCCACCACCATCTACCACCCCACTACCCCATCCCCCATCTACCACCCCACTACCACCATCTACCACCCCACTACCCCATCCCCCATCTATCACCTCTACCACACTACCACCATATACCACTCCACTACCACCATCTAACACCCCACTACCCCATCCCCCATCTACCACCACACTACCACCATCTACCACTCCACCACCATCTACCACCCCACTACCCCATCCCCCATCTACCACCACACTACCACCATCCACCACTCCACCACCATCTACCACCACACTACCACCATCTACCACCCCACTACCCCATCCCCCATCTACCACCATATACCACTCCACTACCACCATCTACCACCCCACTACCCCATCCCCCATCTACCACCCCACTACCACCATCTACCACCCCACTACCCCATCCCCATCTACCACCACTCTACCACCATCCACCACTCCACCACCATCTACCACCACACTACCACCATCTACAACCCCACTACCCCATCCCCCATCTACCACCACACTACCACCATCCACCACTCCACCACCATCTACCACCCCACTACCACCATCTACCACCACACTACCACCATCTACCACCCCACTACCCCATCCCCCATCTACCACCCCACTACCACCATCTACCACCCCACTACCCCATCCCACATCTACCACCACTCCACCACCATCTACCACTCTACCACCATCTACCACCCCACTCCCACCATCTACAACCCCACTACCCCATCCCCCATCTACCACCACTCTACCACCATCCACCACCCCACTACCCCATCCCCCATCTACCACCACACTACCACCATCTACCACTCCACCACCATCTACCACTCTACCACCATCTACCACCCCACTACCACCATCTACAACCCCACTACCCCATCCCCCATCTACCACCACACTACCACCATCTACCACTCCACCACCATCTACCACTCTACCACCATCTACCACCCCACTACCACCATCTACAACCCCACTACCCCATCCCCCATCTACCACCACTCTACCACCATCTACCACTCCACCACCATCTACCACCCCACTACCCCATCCCCATCTACCACCCCACTACCACCATCTACCACCCCACTACCCCATCCCCCATCTATCATCCTCTACCACACTACCACCATATACCACTCCACTACCACCATCTAACAACCCACTACCCCATCCCCCATCTACCACCACACTACCACCATTTACCACTCCACCACCATCTACCACCCCACTACCACTATCTACCACTCCACCACTATCTACCACCCCATCCCCCATCTACCACCACCATCTACCACCCCACTACCACCACCATCTACCACCCCACTACCCCATCCCCCCATCTACCACCACACTACCACCATCTACCACCCCACTACCCCATCCCCCATCTACCACCATCTACCACTCCACCACCATCTACCACCCCCCCTACCCCATCCCCCCATCTATCACCCTCTACCACACTACCACCATATACCACTCCACTACCACCATCTAACACCCCACTACCCCATCCCCCATCTACCACCCCACTACCCCATCTACCACCCCACTACCCCATCCCCCATCTACCACCACACTACCACCATCTACCACTCCACCACCATCTACCACCCCACTACCCCATCCCCCATCTACCACCCCACTACCACCATCTACCACCCCACTACCCCATCCCCCATCTATCACCCTCTACCACACTACCACCATATACCACTCCACTACCACCATCTAACACCCCACTACCCCATCCCCATCTACCACCACACTACCACCATCTACCACTCCACCACCATCTACCACCCCACTACCCCATCCCCCATCTACCACCACACTACCACCATCCACCACTCCACCACCATCTACCACCCCACTACCACCATCTACCACCCCACTACCCCATCCCCCATCTACCAC
This sequence comes from Oncorhynchus masou masou, assembly GCF_036934945.1. Lineage (NCBI taxonomy): Eukaryota > Metazoa > Chordata > Actinopteri > Salmoniformes > Salmonidae > Oncorhynchus > Oncorhynchus masou. The sequence continues at coordinate 55,290,794 of NC_088232.1, forward strand.
CATCTACCACCCCACTACCACCATCTACCACCCCACTACCCCATCCCCCATCTACCACCCCACTACCACCATCTACCACCCCACTACCCCATCCCCCATCTACCACCACTCTACCACCATCCACCACTCCACCACCATCTACCACCACACTACCACCATCTACAACCCCACTACCCCATCCCCCATCTACCACCACTCTACCACCATCCACCACTCCACCACCATCTACCACCCCACTACCACCATCTACCACCACACTACCACCATCTACCACCCCACTACCCCATCCCCCATCTACCACCCCACTACCACCATCTACCACCCCACTACCCCATCCCCCATCTACCACCACTCCACCACCATCTACCACTCTACCACCATCTACCACCCCACTCCCACCATCTACAACCCCACTACCCCATCCCCCATCTACCACCACTCTACCACCATCTACCACCCCACTACCCCATCCACCATCTACCACCACACTACCACCATCTACCACTCTACCACTCTACCACCATCTACCACCACACTACCACCATCTACCACTCTACCACTCTACCACCATCTACCACCCCACTACCCCATCCCCCATCTATCACCCTCTACCACACTACCACCATATACCACCACACTACCACCATCTACAACCCCACTACCCCATCCCCCATCTACCACCCCACTACCACCATCTACCACCCCACTACCCCATCCCCCATCTACTACCACACTACCACCATCTACCACTCCACCACCATCTACCACTCTACCACCATCTACCACCCCACTACCACCATCTACAACCCCACTACCCCATCCCCCATCTACCACCCCACTACCCCATCCCCCATCTACCACCCCACTACCACCATCTACCACCCCACTACCCCATCCCCCATCTACCACCATCTACCATCCCACTACCACCATCTACCACCCCACTACCCCATCCCCCATCTACCACCACTCTACCACCATCTACCACTCCACCACCATCTACCACCCCCACTACCCCATCCCCCATCTACCACCACTCTACCACCATCTACCACCCCACTACCCCATCCCCCATCTACCACCCCACTACCCCATCCCCCATCTACCACCCCACTACCCCATCCCCCATCTACCACCACTCTACCACCATCTACCACCCCACTACCACCATCTACCACCCCACTACCACATCCCCCATCTACCACCACTCTACCACCATCTACCACTCCACCACCATCTACCACCCCACTACCCCATCCCCCATCTATCACCCTCTCTACCACACTACCACCATATACCACTCCACTACCACCATCTACAACCCCACTACCCCATCCCCCATCTACCACCACACTACCACCATCTACAACCCCACTACCCCATCCCCATCTACCACCCCACTACCACCATCTACCACCCCACTACCCCATCCCCCATCTACTACCACACTACCACCATCTACCACTCCACCACCATCTACCACTCTACCACCATCTACCACCCCACTACCACCATCTACAACCCCACTACCCCATCCCCCATCTACCACCACACTACCACCATCTACCACTCCACCACCATCTACCACTCTACCACCATCTACCACCCCACTACCACCATCTACAACCCCACTACCCCATCCCCCATCTACCACCACACTACCACCATCTACCACTCCACCACCATCTACCACTCTACCACCATCTACCACCCCACTACCACCATCTACAACCCCACTACCCCATCCCCCATCTACCACCATCTACCACTCCACCACCATCTACCACTCTACCACCATCTACCACCCCACTACCACCATCTACAACCCCACTACCCCATCCCCCATCTACCACCACACTACCACCATCTACCACTCCACCACCATCTACCACTCTACCACCATCTACCACCCCACTACCACCATCTACCACCCCACTACCCCATCCCCCATCTACCACCATCTACAACTCCACCACCATCTACCACCCCACTACCCCATCCCCCATCTACCACCCCACTACCACCATCTACCACCCCACTACCCCATCCCCCATCTACCACCATCTACCACTCCACCACCATCTACCACCCCCCTACCCCATCCCCCATCTATCACCCTCTACCACACTACCACCATATACCACTCCACTACCACCATCTAACACCCCACTACCCCATCCCCCATCTACCACCCCACTACCCCATCTACCACCCCACTACCCCATCCCCCATCTACCACCATCTACCACTCCACCACCATCTACCACCCCACTACCCCATCTACCACCCCACTACCCCATCCCCCATCTACCACCATCTACAACTCCACCACCATCTACCACCCCACTACCCCATCCCCCATCTACCACCCCACTACCACCATCTACCACCCCACTACCCCATCCCCCATCTACCACCCCACTACCCCATCCCCCATCTACCACCACTCTACCACCATCTACCACCCCACTACCACCATCTACCACTCCACCACCATCTACCACTCTACCACCATCTACCACCCCACTACCACCATCTACCACCCCACTACCCAATCCCCCATCTACCACCACTCTACCACCATCTACCACTCCACCACCATCTACCACCCCACTACCACCATCTACAACCCCACGACCCCATCCCCCCATCTACCACCACACTACCACCATCTACCACTCCACCACCATCTACCACTCTACCACCATCTACCACCCCACTACCACCATCTACAACCCCACTACCCCATCCCCCATCTACCACCATCTACCACTCCACCACCATCTACCACTCTACCACCATCTACCACCCCACTACCACCATCTACAACCCCACTACCCCATCCCCCATCTACCACCACACTGCCACCATCTACCACTCCACCACCATCTACCACTCTACCACCATCTACCACCCCACTACCACCATCTACCACCCCACTACCCCATCCCCCATCTACCACCATCTACCACTCCACCACCATCTACCACCCCACTACCACCATCTACCACCCCACTACCCCATCCCCCATCTACCACCATCTACCACTCCACCACCATCTACCACCCCTACCCCATCCCCCATCTATCACCCTCTACCACACTACCACCATATACCACTCCACTACCACCATCTAACACCCCACTACCCCATCCCCCATCTACCACCCCACTACCCCATCTACCACCCCCACTACCCCATCCCCCATCTACCACCACTCTACCACCATCTACCACTCCACCACCATCTACCACCCCACTACCCCATCCCCATCTACCACCCCACTACCACCATCTACCACCCCACTACCCCATCCCCCATCTATCACCCTCTACCACACTACCACCATATACCACTCCACTACCACCATCTAACACCCCACTACCCCATCCCCCATCTACCACCACACTACCACCATCTACCACTCCACCACCATCTACCACCCCACTACCCCATCCCCCATCTACCACCACACTACCACCATCCACCACTCCACCACCATCTACCACCACACTACCACCATCTACCACCCCACTACCCCATCCCCCATCTACCACCATCTACCACCCCACTACCACCATCTACCACCCCACTACCCCATCCCCCATCTACCACCCCACTACCACCATCTACCACCCCACTACCCCATCCCCCATCTACCACCACTCTACCACCATCCACCACTCCACCACCATCTACCACCACACTACCACCATCTACAACCCCACTACCCCATCCCACATCTACCACCACTCCACCACCATCTACCACTCTACCACCATCTACCACCCCACTCCCACCATCTACAACCCCACTACCCCATCCCCCATCTACCACCACTCTACCACCATCTACCACCCCACTACCCCATCCACCATCTACCACCACACTACCACCATCTACCACTCCACCACCATCTACCACTCTACCACCATCTACCACCCCACTACCACCATCTACAACCCCACTACCCCATCCCCCATCTACCACCACACTACCACCATCTACCACTCCACCACCATCTACCACTCTACCACCATCTACCACCCCACTACCACCATCTACAACCCCACTACCCCATCCCCCATCTACCACCACTCTACCACCATCTACCACTCCACCACCATCTACCACCCCACTACCCCATCCCCCATCTACCACCCCACTACCACCATCTACCACCCCACTACCCATCCCCCATCTATCATCCTCTACCACACTACCACCATATACCACTCCACTACCACCATCTAACAACCCACTACCCCATCCCCCATCTACCACCACACTACCACCATTTACCACTCCACCACCATCTACCACCCCACTACCACTATCTACCACTCCACCACTATCTACCACCCCATCCCCCATCTACCACCACCATCTACCACCCCACTACCACCACCATCTACCACCCCACTACCCCATCCCCCATCTACCACCACACTACCACCATCTACCACCCCACTACCCCATCCCCCATCTACCACCATCTACCACTCCACCACCATCTACCACCCCCCTACCCCATCCCCCATCTATCACCCTCTACCACACTACCACCATATACCACTCCACTACCACCATCTAACACCCCACTACCCCATCCCCCATCTACCACCCCACTACCCCATCTACCACCCCACTACCCCATCCCCCATCTACCACCACTCTACCACCATCTACCACTCCACCACCATCTACCACCCCACTACCCCATCCCCCATCTACCACCCCACTACCACCATCTACCACCCCACTACCCCATCCCCCATCTATCACCCTCTACCACACTACCACCATATACCACTCCACTACCACCATCTAACACCCCACTACCCCATCCCCCATCTACCACCACACTACCACCATCTACCACTCCACCACCACCATCTACCACCCCACTACCCCATCCCCCATCTACCACCACACTACCACCATCCACCACTCCACCACCAACTACCACCACACTACCACCATCTACCACCCCACTACCCCAACCCCCATCTACCACCATCTACCACCCCACTACCACCATCTACCACCCCACTACCCCATCCCCCATCTACCACCCCACTACCACCATCTACCACCCCACTACCCCATCCCCCATCTACCACCACTCTACCACCATCCACCACTCCACCACCATCTACCACCACACTACCACCATCTACAACCCCACTCCCCCATCCCCCATCTACCACCACTCTACCACCATCCACCACTCCACCACCATCTACCACCCCACTACCACCATCTACCACCACACTACCACCATCTACCACCCCACTACCCCATCCCCATCTACCACCCCACTACCACCATCTACCACCCCACTACCCCATCCCCCATCTACCACCACTCCACCACCATCTACCACTCTACCACCATCTACCACCCCACACCCACCATCTACAACCCCACTACCCCATCCCCCATCTACCACCACTCTACCACCATCTACCACCCCACTACCCCATCCACCATCTACCACCACACTACCACCATCTACCACTCTACCACTCTACCACCATCTACCACCCCACTACCACCATCTACAACCCCACTACCCCATCCCCCATCTACCACCACACTACCACCATCTACCACTCCACCACCATCTACCACTCTACCACCATCTACCACCCCACTACCACCATCTACCACCCCATCCCCCATCTACCACCACTCTACCACCATCTACCACTCCACCACCATCTACCACCCCACTACCCCATCCCCCATCTACCACCCCACTACCACCATCTACCACCCCACTACCCCATCCCCCATCTATCATCCTCTACCACACTACCACCATATACCACTCCACTACCACCATCTAACAACCCACTACCCCATCCCCCATCTACCACCACACTACCACCATTTACCACTCCACCACCATCTACCACCCCACTACCACTATCTACCACTCCACTACCCTATCCCCCATCTACTACCACCATCTACCACCCCACTACCACCACCATCTACCACCCCACTACCCCATCCCCCATCTACCACCACACTACCACCATCTACCACTCCACCACTATCTACCACCCCATCCCCCATCTACCACCCTACTACCACCATCTACCACCCCACCACCCCATCTACCACCCCACTACCCCATCTACCACCCCACTACCCCATCTTCCACCCCACTACCCCATCTACCACCCCACTACACCATCCGACCATCTACCACCCCACTACCCCATCCCCCATCTACCACCCCACTACCACCATCTACCACCCCACTACCCCATCCCCCATCTACCACCCCACTACCCCATCTACCACTCCACTATCCCATCTACCACCCCACTACCCCATCTACCACTCCACTATCCCATCTACCACTCCCCTACCCCATCTACCACCCTACTACACCATCCCCCATCTACCACCCCACTAACCCATCTACCAGCCCACTACCACCCCACTACCCCATCTACCACCACACTACCCCATCCACCACCCCACTACCCCATCTACCACCCCACTACCCCATCTACCACCCCACTACCCTATCTACCACCCCACTACCCCATCTACCACTCCACTACAACCCCACTACCCCACCCCCCATCTACCACCCCACTACCCCATCTACCACCCCACTACCCCATCTACCACCCCTTTACTCCATCTACCACCCCACTACCCCTTCCCCCATCTACCACCCCATTCCCCGTCTAACACTCCACTACCACCCCATTACCCCATCCCCCATCTACCACCCACTTCCACTCCACTACCACTCCACTATCCCATCCCCATCCCCCTACTTTAATTGTTTTATTGAATACATTGTCACTCTTTGCTTGACTTTTCCTGTCATGAAAAGACATGCTATTCACGCACGAGCATCTGTCTCTCTCCCCTCCACAGATCATACGGCAGAGTCATCTCCCAAGCTGGCCTCCTACACATGTGAGTTCACTGACGAGTCTGGAGAGATCAACATCCCTGTGCCTCAGCCTGTCTGCATCAATGGAAGCCATGTGTACAACACCATCTTGGACCCTTGCCCGGGGAACCCTGTAGTACCCTTAGATCCACTAGCCCTGGTGAAGAAGAACCTGCCTCTGTCCCAATCCCTCCAGAACCTCAACCAGCGGAGAGAGGAGCTCCCTGTCCTCCTCCCTAAAGGTCCCGCTGCGGATGGCCGGCGCTGGTCCTTTGACAAGGCAGGGAAGGAGGAGAAGGTGGCCATCGCAGCGGCCCTGGAGCAGGCTGGCCAGGGGATGGGCGATGGGGCCAGGGAGGAGTCAGACAGAGACAGCCGGAGCAGGAACTGTCTGGATGAGTCTGAACAGGCCTCGAACTCTGACTCTGGCCCGGACCAGAAACACAAAGGATGGTTTGGATCAAAGGACAACCATAACAAACCCAGGTGAGAAAGAATGACCACTACTGGGTGTTAACAGGTGAGAACGCAGGGTGACGTAGACGCTCAGAAAGATGAGTGGCCTCCACTGACTATATTATAGATGACAACTGGTTTGTCTCAAAGATGTCCACCACCACCCAGGATATGTTTGTGTCATGTTGTGAGAAAACCAAAGGATTTAAATCATATGATGTGTAAGGGATGGTTAGCCTTATTAGACCGTTGACAACTGGTTGAAGTGCCAAAGGTTTCTACACAGGGCAGGTTGGAGTCATTGAGTCATGTTGTTGAAGTGCCAGAGGTTTCTACTCAGGGCAGGTTGGAGTCATTGAGTCATGTTGTTGAAGTGCCAGAGGTTTCTACACAGGGCAGGTTGGAGTCATTGAGTCATGTTGTTGAAGTGCCATAGGTTTCTACACAGGGCAGGTTGGAGTCATTGAGTCATGTTGTTGGAGTGCCAGAGGTTTCTACACAGGGCAGGTTGGAGTCATTGAGTCATGTTGTTGAAGTGCCAGAGGTTTCTACACAGGGCAGGTTGGAGTTAGTAACCATGTTTCCATCCACAGTTTTAATGCTAGCAGTCAAAATTAATTATGCGAGAAATGGCGGTGGAAATGCCTTTATGCACAAATATTGAAGTTAACTTGGGAGGTACGTAAAGTTTCAGCAGGATAAGGCACTGCCATGTCACAAGGATCTGGACACAATCCCTGGAAGCTGAAAATGTCCCAGTTCTTCCTTGGCCTGCATACTCACCAGACATGTCACCAATTGAGCATGTTTGGGATGCTCTGGATCAACGTGTATGACAGCGTGTTCCAGTTCCAGCCAATATCCAGCAACTTCACACAGCCATTGAAGAGGAATGGGACAACGTTCCACAGGCCACAATCAACAGCCTGATCAACTCTATGTGAAGGAGATGTGTTGCGCTAAATGAGGCAAATGGTGGTCACACCAGATACTGACTGGTTCTGATCCACACCCCTACCTTTCTTTATGTGTGATGACTGATTACAGATGTGCATCTGTAATGTGAAATCCATAGATTAGAGCCTAATGAATTTCTTTCAATTGACTGATTTCCTTCTATGAACTGTAACTTACTAAAATATTTGAAATTGTTGCATATTGCGCTGACGTTTTTGTTCAGTGTGAAAATCTCATGGGCTGGGCCTGTCTGAGCTGGGCCTCTCTGAGCTGGGCCTCTCTGAGCTGGGTCTGTCTGAGCTGGGTCTGTCTGAGCTGGGCTTCTCTTAGCTGGACCTCTCTGAGCCGGGCCTCTCTGAGCCGGGCCTGTCTGAGCCGGGCCTCTCTGAGATGAGCCTCTCTGAACTGGGCCTCTCTGAGCTGGGCCTGTCTGAGCTGGATCCATATAAACTGATATGTGTCTATGGTGTATGTAGACACCTGGGCCATGAGGGAGACATTACGGAGTACCACTCTCCATGTTTTCAAGCATAGTGGTGGCTGCATCATGTTATGGGTATGCTTGTAATCGTTAAGGACTGGGAAGTTTTTCAGGATAAAAAATAAACGTAATGGAGCTAAGCACAGGAACAATTCTAGAGGAAAACCTGGTTCAGTCTGCTTTCCACCAGACACTGGGAGATGAATTCACCTTTCAGCAGTCCACCTGTGGCAAATTCAGTTGATTGGACATGATTTGGAAAGGCCACACCTGTCTGTATAAAGGTCCCACAGTTTACAGTGCATGTCAGAGCAAATACCAAGCCATGAGGTCGAAGGAATTCTCCGTAGAGGTCTGAGACATTATTGTGTCGAGGCACAGATCTGGGGAATGATACCAAAACATTTCTGCAGCATCGAAGGTCCCTAATAACACAGTGGCCTCCATCATTCTTAAATGGAAGAAGAACCACCAAGACTCTTCCTAGAACTGGCCGCCCAGGCCAAAATGAGATCATCCTGGCACATCCGTGGCTCAGAGGGGTAACCACCTGGGAGCTTTGTCTGTGACAGTGAGCAAATACCCACCGCAGTAACTGTTTGAAGACTAGGGTTGAGCTAGTAATAGGTCTTGGAGAAGCTACCCACCGCAGTAACTATCTGAAGAATAGGGTTGAGCTAGTAATAGGTCTTGGGGAAGCTACCCACCGCAGTAACTGTTTGAAGACTAGGGTTGAGCTAGTAATAGGTCTTGGGGAAGCTACCCACCGCAGTAACTGTTTGAAGACTAGGGTTGAGCTAGTAATAGGTCTTGGGGAAGTTCCATTAATTGTTTTTCTCTCCTGTGTGGTTGACACTGTGCTTTTGTTTTAGTCTGGTTTGATGTACTCAATTGGGGCGAGAGCAGGTTGTTGTTCGTCCATAGTTGGTTAACTGTTTGACTAACATTAAGGAATTCTTCCAAGTCCCGAGGGAGGAGCTTCTGGTTTGCTATACTTAAGACCAATTGTTATGAATTGCGACACATTATAACATTGAGATTGATGATAAACGTCTGAAAGACACAGTTAAGTCCATACTCAAGGCCAACTTGTTCGAATCCGGCATTCTAATGGAGTCATTTTCTCCTGGTTTGGCCACATTTCGGTCCACTACAAACGCCCCTAATCCTGTCTTCTCTTTTGAACAGCAAAAGGAACTGTTGTTGCTACAACTAGATCATGATAGGTTGAAACAGCAACAAGCCTTGGAAATGGAGTTGGAGGTCAAAAAGGTTGAAACAAGAAACGGCGGTAAGCTGACGCTGCAACAAGTCCGTTTTAGATTTGGTCAGAGATGGTAACCTCTGACATGTCTCTTAATGACAGTTACGGTGATTTCTCCGGGGTCGTGCTCAGCTTTTCTTTCACGTAGCTGGACACTTGAGGCGCCTGCCAAAATTCAGGGAAAAGGAACCTGAGTTTTTTCTTCACTGTTTGAAAGGGTAACAGATTCCAAGAATTGGCCTGATACCGACCGTACGTTGATGTTGCAATGTGTGCTGGGAAAGCACAAGAAGTCTACTCAACTCTTAACGTTGCTGATAGACAAAACTATGGCAAAGTTAAAGCTGCACGACTATGAGTTAGTTCCTGAAGTGTGTCACCAGCGGTTTAGAACCTGGAAAAAACTGACAAACCGATTTATGTTGAGTTTGCACGGACTTGCCCAGTTTAACTGATAGTGCACTTTGTCGGTTGTGCAGTTTAGTTGTGATGGAGCATTTCAAAGATTCTGTCCCTGACCGCCTTGGCACATACATAAATGAGCATAAAGTGCAGACCGTCTTGGAGGCTGCAGTGTTGGCTGATGAATATGTGCTGATGCATAAATATCACTTTGGGGAACCCCGTCTTCACAGTGACGGTCGCAGGGAGAGTTTTGCGACTAAATTCTTTCCTACTGGGCCTGATCTTGTCTCAAGGATTGACTATTGTTCCCATGTGAAATCCGATCATGGCAAAATCTGCTATTACTGCTGTGGTAAAGGTCATTGGAAAAGTGAATGCCCCGTCCTTAGAGTTAAAGCTACGCCTTCTGGGGTAAATGGGCCCGTAAATCCTACGGCGTTAGCGGCACCTGCTTTCAATTGTTCCACCTTTTAGGACCAGTTAAAAGAAACATTGGGTATGGTTGACATCTATCCATTCACCGGTCATTACGGAGGGCTATGGATCCCTGATATGTAACCAAGAGAGGGTCACACTTAAAGCCCCGTGAGATACTGGTGTCTATCTATTTCGCCAGAGACGGATACTTTTTATTTTTCCTTTATTTAACCAGGCAAGTCAGTTAAGAACAAATTCTTATTTTCAATGACGGCCTAGGAACAGTGGGTTAACTGCCTGTTCAGGTACAGAACTACAGATTTGTACCTTGTCAACTTGGGGATTTGAACTTGCAACCTTTCGGTTACGAGTCCAACGCTCTAACCACTAGGCTACCCTGCCGCCCCGATATGGGACACAGTGTCTTGATCCGAGAGATAGTTTTGCATATTGTGTCTGTCCCTTTACGCAAACTTGTGCTCTCCACAGATCTGGTACAAGGTGACGTCATCATAGGGGTGGCGGTGATTCTAGGAAATGACCTTGCCGGTGGGCGGGTCTGGCGAGATGTATCACCACCTCTCATGGTTTCCTTGGACCATCTCAGAGAGGTGCCGGGTGAAGGTGCTCAGAGTTTCCCCAAAGTGTTTACTGCTTGTGCCGTGACTCGTGCAATGAGTCCATGTCTGAGTCCATGTCTGAGTCCGTGTCTGAGTCCGTGTCTGAGTCTGGTGTCTGAGTCTGTGTCTGAGTCCGTGTCTAAGTCCGTGTCTGAGTCCGTGTCTGAGTCCGTGTCTGAGTCCGTGTCTGAGTCCGTGTCTGAGTCCTCTGTCTGAGTCTGGTGTCTGAGTCCGTGTCTGAGTCCGTGTCTGAGTCCGTGTCTGAGTCCGTGTCTGAGTCCGTGTCTGAGTCCGTGTCTGAGTCCGTGTCTGAGTCCGTGTCTGAGTCCGTGTCTGAGTCCTCTGTCTGAGTCTGGTGTCTGAGTCCGTGTCTGAGTCTGGTGTCTGAGTCCGTGTCTGAGTCCGTGTCTGAGTCCGTGTCTGAGTCTGGTGTCTGAGTCCGTGTCTGAGTCTGGTGTCTGAGTCTGGTGTCTGAGTCCGTGTCTGAGTCCGTGTCTGAGTCTGGTGTCTGAGTCCGTGTCTGAGTCCGTGTCTGAGTCCGTGTCTGAGTCTGGTGTCTGAGTCCGGTGTCTGAGTCCGTGTCTGAGTCCGTGTCTGAGTCCGTGTCTGAGTCCTCTGTCTGAGTCTGGTGTCTGAGTCCGTGTCTGAGTCCGTGTCTGAGTCCGTGTCTGAGTCCGTGTCTGAGTCCGTGTCTGAGTCCGTGTCTGAGTCCGTGTCTGAGTCCGTGTCTGAGTCCGTGTCTGAGTCTGGTGTCTGAGTCTGGTGTCTGAGTCTGGTGTCTGAGTCTGGTGTCTGAGTCTGGTGTCTGAGTCTGGTGTCTGAGTCTGGTGTCTGAGTCTGGTGTCTGAGTCCGTGTCTGAGTCTGGTGTCTGAGTCTGGTGTCTGAGTCTGGTGTCTGAGTCTGGTGTCTGAGTCTGGTGTCTGAGTCTGGTGTCTGAGTCTGGTGTCTGAGTCTGGTGTCTGAGTCTGGTGTCTGAGTCTGGTGTCTGAGTCTGGTGTCTGAGTCTGGTGTCTGAGTCTGGTGTCTGAGTCCGTGTCTGAGTCCGTGTCTGAGTCCGCTTCTGAGTCCGTGTCTGAGTCCGTGTCTGAGTCCGTGTCTGAGTCCGTGTCTGAGTCCGTGTCTGAGTCCGTGTCTGAGTCCGTGTCTGAGTCTGGTGTCTGAGTCTGGTGTCTGAGTCTGGTGTCTGGTGTCTGAGTCCGTGTCTGAGTCCGTGTCTGAGTCTGGTGTCTGAGTCTGGTGTCTGAGTCCGTGTCTGAGTCTGGTGTCTGAGTCTGGTGTCTGAGTCTGGTGTCTGAGTCTGGTGTCTGAGTCTGGTGTCTGAGTCTGGTGTCTGAGTCTGGTGTCTGAGTCTGGTGTCTGAGTCTGGTGTCTGAGTCTGGTGTCTGAGTCTGGTGTCTGAGTCTGGTGTCTGAGTCTGGTGTCTGAGTCTGGTGTCTGAGTCTGGTGTCTGAGTCTGGTGTCTGAGTCTGGTGTCTGAGTCTGGTGTCTGAGTCCGTGTCTGAGTCCGTGTCTGAGTCTGGTGTCTGAGTCTGGTGTCTGAGTCCGTGTCTGAGTCCGTGTCTGAGTCTGGTGTCTGAGTCCGTGTCTGAGTCCGTGTCTGGGTCCTCTGTCTGGGTCCTCTGTCTGAGTCCGTGTCTGAGTCTCGTGTCTGAGTCTGGTGTCTGAGTCCGTGTCTGAGTCCGTGTCTGAGTCTGGTGTAGGGAACAGCGAGGTGACGGACTATTCTGTAACTTGTGTGCCTGACCTTCCTTTTTCTGTTTCCCGTGGTGACCTGGTAGCAGAACAGCGGGCTGACCCTGCTCTGAAAGGGTTGTTTGAGCAGGTCCTCCTGGCCGATGTTCCAAATGTACATTTACATTTACATTTAAGTCATTTGGCAGACGCTCTTATCCAGAGCGACTTACAAATTGGTGAATTCACCTTATGACATCCAGTGGAACAGCCACCTTACAATAGTGCATCTAAATCATTTAAGGGGGGGGGGAGAAGGATTACTTTATCCTATCCTAGGTATTCCTTAAAGAGGTGGGGTTTCAGGTGTCTCCGGAAGGTGGTGATTGACTCCGCTGTCCTGGCGTCGTGAGGGAGTTTGTTCCACCATTGGGGGGCCAGAGCAGCGAACAGTTTTGACTGGGCTGAGCGGGAACTGTACTTCCTCAGTGGTAGGGAGGCGAGCAGGCCAGAGGTGGATGAACGCAGTGCCCTTGTTTGGGCGTAGGGCCTGATCAGAGCCTGGAGGTACTGTGGTGCCGTTCCCCTCACAGCTCCGTAGGCAAGCACCATGGTCTTGTAGCGGATGCGAGCTTCAACTGGAAGCCAGTGGAGAGAGCGGAGGAGCGGGGTGACGTGAGAGAACTTGGGAAGGTTGAACACCAGACGGGCTGCGGCGTTCTGGATGAGTTGTAGGGGTTTAATGGCACAGGCAGGGAGCCCAGCCAACAGTGAGTTGCAGTAATCCAGACGGGAGATGACAAGTGCCTGGATTAGGACCTGCGCCGCTTCCTGTGTGAGGCAGCGTCGTACTCTGCGGATGTTGTAGAGCATGAACCTACAGGAACGGGCCACCGCCTTGATGTTAGTTGAGAACAACAGGGTGTTGTCCAGGATCATGCCAAGGTTCTTAGCGCTCTGGGAGGAGGACACAATGGAGTTGTCAACCGTGATGGCGAGATCATGGAACGGGCAGTCCTTCCCCGGGAGGAAGAGCAGCTCCGTCTTGCCGAGGTTCAGCTTGAGGTGGTGATCCGTCATCCACACTGATATGTCTGCCAGACATGCAGAGATGCGATTCGCCACCTGGTCATCAGAAGGGGGGAAAGGAGAAGATTAATTGTGTGTCGTCTGCATAGCAATGATAGGAGAGACCATGTCAGGATATGACAGAGCCAAGTGACTTGGTGTATAGCGAGAATAGGAGAGGGCCTAGAACAGAGCCCTGGGGGACACCAGTGGTGAGAGCGCGTGGGCGAGGAGACAGATTCTCGCCACGCCACCTGGTAGGAGCGACCTGTCAGGTAGGACGCAACCAAGCGTGGGCCGCGCCGAGATGCCCAACTCGGAGAGGGTGGAGAGGAGGATCTGATGGTTCACAGTATCGAAGGCAGCCGATAGGTCTAGAAGGATGAGAGCAGAGGAGAGAGAGTTAGCTTTAGCAGTGCGGAGCGCCTCCGTGATACAGAGAAGAGCAGTCTCAGTTGAATGACTAGTCTTGAAACCTGACTGATTTGGATCAAGAAGGTCATTCTGAGAGAGATAGCGGAGAGCTGGCCAAGGACGGCACGTTCAAGAGTTTTGGAGAGAAAAGAAAGAAGGGATACTGGTCTGTAGTTGTTGACATCGGAGGGATCGAGTGTAGGTTTTTTCAGAAGGGTGCAACTCTTGCTCTCTTGAAGACGGAAGGGACGTAGCCAGCGGTCAGGGATGAGTTGATGAGCGAGGTGAGGTAAGGGGAAGGTCTCCGGAAATGGTCTGGAGAAGAGAGGAGGGGATAGGGTCAAGCGGGCAGGTTGTTGGGCGGCCGGCCGTCACAAGAAGCGAGATTTCATCTGGAGAGAGAGGGGAGAAAGAGGTCAGAGCACAGGGTAGGGCAGTGTGAGCAGAACCAGCGGTGTCGTTTGACTTAGCAACGAGGATCGGATGTCGTCGACCTTCTTTTCAAAATGGTTGGGACGAAGTCATCTGCAGAGAGGGAGGAGGGGGGGGAAGGGGAGGAGGATTCAAGAGGGAGGAGAAGTTGGCAAAGAGCTTCCTAGGGTTAGAGGCAGATGCTTGGAATTTAGAGTGGTAGAAAGTGGTTTTAGCAGCAGAGACAGAGGAGGAAAATGTAGAGAGGAGGGAGTGAAAGGATGCCAGGTCCGCAGGGAGGCGAGTTTTCTTCCATTTCCGCTCGGCTGCCCGGAGCTCTGTTCTGTGAGCTCGCAATGAGTCGTCGAGCCACGGAGCGGGAGGGGAGGACCGAGCCGGCCTGGAGGATAGGGGACATAGAGAGTCAAAGGAAGCAGAAAGGGAAGAGAGGAGGGTTGAGGAGGCAGAATCAGGAGATAGGTTGGAGAAGGTTTGAGCAGAGGGAAGAGATGATAGGACGGAAGAGGAGAGAGTAGCGGGGGAGAGAGAGCGAAGGTTGGGACGGCGCGATACCATCCGAGTAGGGGCAGTGTTGGAAGTGTTGGATGAGAGCGAGAGGGAAAAGGATACAAGGTAGTGGTCGGAGACTTGGAGGGAGTTGCAATGAGGTTAGTGGAAGAACAGCATCTAGTAAAGATGAGGTCGAGCGTATTGCCTGCCTTGTGAGTAGGGGGGAAGGTGAGAGGGTGAGGTCAAAAGAGGAGAGGAGTGGAAAGAAGGAGGCAGAGAGGAATGAGTCAAAGGTAGACGTGGGGAGGTTAAAGTCGCCCAGGACTGTGAGAGGTGAGCCGTCCTCAGGAAAGGAGCTTATCAAGGCATCAAGCTCATTGATGAACTCTCCGAGGGAACCTGGAGGGCGATAAATGATAAGGATGTTAAGCTTGAAAGGGCTGGTAACTGTGACAGCATGGAATTCAAAGGAGGCGATAGACAGATGGGTAAGGGGAGAAAGAGAGAATGACCACTTGGGAGAGATGAGGATCCCGGTGCCACCACCCCGCTGACCAGAAGCTCTCGGGGTGTGCGAGAACACGTGGGCGGACAAAGAGAGAGCAGTAGGAGTAGCAGTGTTATCTGTGGTGATCCATGTTTCCGTCAGTGCCAAGAAGTCGAGGGACTGGAGGGAGGCATAGGCTGAGATGAACTCTGCCTTGTTGGCCGCAGATCGGCAGTTCCAGAGGCTACCGGAGACCTGGAACTCCACGTGGGTCGTGCGCGCTGGGACCACCAGATTAGGGTGGCCGCGGCCATGCGGTGTGGAGCGTTTGTATGGTCTGTGCAGAGAGGAGAGAACAGGGATAGATAGACACATAGTTGACAGGCTACAGAAGAGGCTATGCTAATGCAAAGGAGATTGGAATGACAAGTGGACTACACGTCTCGAATGTTCAGAAAGTTAAGCTTACGTAGAAAGAATCATATTGACTAAAATGATTGAAATGATACAGTACTGCTGGAGTAGGCTAGCTGGCAGTGGCTGCGTTGTTGACTTTGTAGGCTAGCTGGCAGTGGCTGCGTTGTTGACACTACACTAATCAAGTCGTTCCGTCGAGTGTAATAGTTTCTACAGTGCTACAGTGCTGCTATTCGTTACATTAAAAGAACGACAATAGCTGGCTAGCTAACCTAGAAAATCGCTCTAGACTACACAATTGTCTTAGATACAAAGACGGCTATGTAGCTAGCTAGCTACGATCAAACAAATCAAACCGTTGTACTGTAATGAAGTGAAATGAAAATGTGATACTACCTGTGGAGCGAAGCGGAATGTTGACCGGGTTGTTGAAGTTCTTATTCGGTAGACGTTGGCTAGCTGTTGGCTAGCTAGCTAGCAGTATCTCCTACGTTAAGGACGACAAATAGCTGGCTAGCTAACCTCGGTAAATTAAGATAATCACTCTAAGTCTACACACTCTAAACTACACAATTATCTTGGATACGAAGACAGCAAAGACAACTATGTAGCTAGCTAACACTACACTAATCGAGTCGTTCAGTTGAGTGTAATAGTTTCTACAGTGCTGGTAGATGGTGGACGATTAGCTAGCTGCTGGGCAGATAGCAGTGTAGACTACGTTAGGACGACGAAATACGATAATTACGCAATTATCTTTGATACAAAGACGGCTATGTAGCTAGCTAAGAAGGAATTGCTAAGATTAGCCAAATCAAACCGTTGTACTATAATGAAATGTAATGAAAATGTAATGAAAAGTTATACTACCTGCGGACCGAAGTGTAGATGCGACCGCTCGCTCCAACCCGGAACCGTAGTACAGAGATACTACCTAAAGGATCAATTGTTGTTGAGGAAATGGCTGCCTCATGGTGACTATTTTTAGGGTGACCTTGTCATTCAAATTGTAGTACCATATACCTTCCGTGATATGGTTTTGCAGACGTCTCATGGGGATGTTGCTGGTCACTTAGGTGTTGGGAAGACCCATGGCCATATTCATTTCTTTTGGTCTGAAAAGAGCCGTCTCAGCATTTACCAAACTTTGCCATACTTGCCAGTTGACTGGGGAAGCCTAACCAGACGTTAAAGCACCTTTGTACCCAATATCAGTAGTCAGCCAACCCTTTGAGCGTTTAACTATTGAATGTGTAGGCCCATTGCCTCATTCCAAACCGGTAGTATTTAACTGTTGACGGTGATGTGCCCAGAGACCCGTTATCCAGCTGCTTATCCTCTCTGTACCATAACAACCACGTCCGTTGTTAGGGCATTGACTCAGTTTATTTCTGTTTTCGGGAAATACCCAAAATTATTCAAAGTGATCAAGGTTCCATCTTCACTTCTCAAATGTTTGTTAACGCCAACTTCGCATCAGACACAATCTTGCGACCGCATATCATACACAGAGTCAGGGAGCCATGGAGCGGTACCATCAGATCTTGAAGTCATTGTTGCCTGGTTACTGAATCTAGTTGGACCGTGACTGGAAGGAGGCTCTTGGCCTGATCTGGGCTCTACAACACTTTGGGTGTAGTGCCTCTAGTTGTATATACTGATCACAACCCACACACTTTTTTACGCTCGTTGCAGTGTCCGAACTAGATGCGGTGATACCTTCAAGCTTTTCCCCTCGAGATTGGTCATATTAACGGGGTGGACAATGTTTTTGGCGGATTCGTTGTCCCGTGTGCCCTCTTCTTAGTCGTCCTGTTTAATACTCTGTTGTCTGTTCTCCGACAATTTGGTCTCCTCTCTCTTGGTCTCTCTCTTCCTCTCTTTTTCTTAATTTGCATCCAGGTGCCATGGTTGCTGGAGCTGGTGGTGTGGGTTGAGTTAAGTGGTGGACCTGTGTGGTTGGATGTCCAGGGTATAAAGTATATTTGTATTGTTTATTGCTTGTGTTTATTAAAACATTTGTTTCAGGACATGGTAGGTCCCCGTTTTTATGGGTGGTGGTGTGACCGTCCCTCCCTGCTCTGTCTACTGTGGTTTGCTGTGCTTACTTCCTGCAGCAGATTGGTGGGCAGAGTAGGAGAGGTGGGCGGAGTAGGAGAGGTGGGCGGAGTAGGAGAGGTGGGCGGAGTAGGAGAGGTGGGCGGAGTAGGAGAGGTGGGCGGAGTTGGGAGGGTGGGCAGTGGTGATGGTGTACACCTGTGGGATAAAGCCACTGTTTCCCCATTCAGCAACAGATTCCTCTCTCCATGCATACAGGTACCTTTTGGCTGTTTCATTGTAGAGTTGGCAGTTGACACTTAATTTACTGACCTTCATCTCTCATCTGATTATTGTTGCTAGTGTTTACTTTATTTATGGAGAAATTAATTTAGTTATTGCTTTACTCAGTGTGTGGTTTCCCATTGGTAAAATCTTGAGAGACCCCCACCACTGAAATCTCCTCATATGCTTCATAGCAATCCTCTGTAGAAAGCTGATCTGGGGTCAGGTCCCCTCCCTCTCCATATAAGGTACTGATCCCATAATATCATCACTCTGACTGTGGATATGTCCCCTGGTTTCATAATGGGCTTGAAGCCTACTTCCTGTACACTGAGCATTATGGCCCCAGATCACAGAAATGGAATGTTATTCCTTTTCATGCTCTTTTCTCTCTGTGGGTTTTCTGAACTTTGAACTTTGAACTGAAGAATGGCATGTTTTTATGGTTGATAAATACTTTCCTAAACCTAAATAATCTACTAGATCAGGGTATTTTGGTGCTGAGACGGAGACAACTATGCACATTTTATTTATTTATTTTTTACTTTTATTTCTCCTTTATTTAACTAGGCAAGTCAGTTAAGAACAAATTCTTATTTACAATGACGCCCTACCAAAAGGCAAACGGCGTCCGGCGGGGACGGGGGCTGGGATTAAAATATAAATCAATCAATAAATACAATAAAAATACAGGACAAAACACATCACAACAAGAGAGATGACGCAACACTACATAAAGAGGGACCTAAAGACAACAACACAGCAAGGCAGCAACACATGACACCACAACAACAAGAGAGACACCACAACACTACATAAAGAGAGACCTAAGACAACAACATAGCAAGGCAGCAACACATGACAACACAACATGGTAGCAACACAACATGACAACAACATGGTAGCAGCACAACATGGTAGCAGCACAACATTACAACAACATGGTAGCAACACAACATGGTAGAAACACAACATGACAACAACATGGTAGCAACACAACATGGTAACAACACAACATGGTGGCAGCACAACATGACAACAACATGGTAGCAGCACAACATGACAACAACATGGTAGCAGCACAACATGGTAGCAGCACAACATGGTAGCAACACAACATGACAACAACATGCTAGCAACACAACATGCTAGCATCACAACATGGTAGCAACACAACATGACAACAACATGGTAGCAACACAACATGGCAGCAACACAAAACATGGTACAAATATTATTGGGCACATACAACAGCACAAAGGTCAAAAAGGTAGAGACAACAATAAATCACGCAAAGCAGCCACAGCGCTCAGTAAGAGTGTCCATGATTTGAGTCTTTGAATGAAGAGATTGAGATAAAACTGTCCAGTTTTAGTGTTTGTTGAAAACCCTATTGAATAAAAACTCCATGAGAAAATAAATCTGTTGGGCAGCAAGTGGGAGGGTTTTCATTGTTTGAATGACATTTATTCAGAGCGTGCAAGGGAACCACACCTGCAGAGCCTGTTAGGCCCCGGCAGAAGGTATCTGACAGGTCTGAATAGAAGGGAACCACACCTGTTAGGCCCTGGCAGAAGGTATCTGACAGGTCTGAATAGAAGGGAACCACACCTGTTAGGCACCGGCAGAAGGTATCTGACAGGTCTGAATAGAAGGGAACCACACCTGTTAGGCACCGGCAGAAGGTATCTGACAGGTCTGAATAGAAGATACCACACCTGTTAGGCCCCGGCAGAAGGTATCTGACAGGTCTGAATAGAAGGGACCACACCTGTTAGGCACCGGCAGAAGGTATCTGACAGGTCTGAATAGAAGGGGACCACACCTGTTAGGCACCGGCAGAAGGTATCTGACAGGTCTGAATACCAACGACTGAGAAGTGCGTAGCAAAGGCGTAAATTCCTGAATCGGTTCCTAATGAGGTGTGTACTTTTTTTGGTAAGACCTGTTTCTAATACAGCGAAGGTCAGATGGATGAGGGTCCTGTATGTTGACTCCATCTGGCTAGACAGCACAAACCGATCTGGCACCAGGCTACAACGGGTCTACGACTACACAGACCCATATTCAGTGGTGCCACTCAGTCTGGTGCATCGTCTCTCAGGCTAAACATTACGTCGTCTGTCGAGCTCAACGTGTTGTCGCAGGACTGGATTTAAAGCCAGACTGATGTTGATTAGGGGTTGAGGTACAGGCACGAGGGACGTTGGAAGCCACTCAGTTTTACGGGGTGGCAGGGTAGCCTAGTGGTTAGAGCGGTGGACTAGTAACCGGAAGGTTGCAAGTTCAAACCCCCGAGCTGACAAGGTACAAATCTGTCGTTCTGCCCCTGAACAGGCAGTTAACCCACTGTTCCTAGGCCGTCATTGAAAATAAGAATTTGTTCTTAACTGATTTGCCTAGTTAAATAAAGGTAAAATAAAATAAAAAAATAAAAAATCAGGGCCAACCACTGGTTGGTTCAGTCTGTCAGGGGATAACGCCTCAGAGTTTTAGATGCTAAGAAATACATTATTATTTTTTAAATTCAGAATTGAAGGTATTATCCCCCAACATTTGCAGTTGTTTGGTGTTACCACTGACTATGTCCAGTAGAACTGAGGTTAGCCTTGTAAACAAACATCACTAATCAAGAGGACTGTGTGCCTTCCTTTCACAGCCCGGTGGTGTCACCTAGCTCAGGCTCTCACCTCACCCCCCATACCCCTGGTCTCACCCCCCTTACCCCTGGTCTGCTGTCCTGGGGCCCCCCTCACCTCCCTGTAGATCCTAACTCACTGGGCACCCCACTCCATCACACTAACCCCTTCAGCCAGTCCCCCATGTCTCCCTCCAACCCGTTCCTCTCGCTCCTCCAGTGTAACCCTTTCTATGAGGAACTCCTAGCTGACCAAGCTCTAAACCTTAACTCTGCCCAGCCCCATCTGCCTCCCTGTTGTTCTGGCTTTACCTCCTATATCTCAGTAACACCCCAAACCTGGTCTATCAACCCTAACCCCGTACCCATCCTGCCCCCAACCCAAGACAGCCCAGTCACACCAGACTGCACTAACACTGGTATGAAGGAACAAAGAGCCTCCCTGAAACTTCCTCCAGAAGAGAAGAGCGCCAACACTAAGGATAAAGAAGAAGAAGAAGAAGCAGTCAAAACGAGCCAGAGACCGCTCCCTCCGCTCCCGAAGACTGCGACGGTGCCCTCTGCTAACTCTCCCCTCTGTGAGGAAGACATGTCCTACGCTAACGCTGAGACTGCATCATTCTACTCTGCAACTGGCCCAGACAACATGGCTGCTTTAGACTTGATGGGGGAGTTCTCTGACGATCGATGCTGGGCCACTTGTGATGATGTCATCCGGTCAGACACAATAGATCGAGCCACATCCCATCTGGGAGCCACCTGTGTTGTTAAAGAGAAGACCACATCCCCTGAAGCAAGGATAGACAGGCCAATCGGCATGGACTTAGAATCATGTAACTCAGCAGAACTTTCCAATGCACTTCTACACTCTGTCAGGTCTCAAGCTCACAGTCCACTAAAAACAGTTCAGTCCACTACTGGGACATCTAGTGGTGAGAAGGTCAATGAAGACATTGAAGATTACAGATCAGAGTACCAATACTCAGAACACCCTCGTGTGGAGTCCGTTGTAGTCCAACATTCTCTCTCAGAAGAACACCCGCTCCAACGGTCCCTCTCAGAGGGCACAAGGAGGAACAGCGTTGAGGACCTGAGTCTGTCGTTCGGCAGCGACCCTGGCGTTGTAACCCTGGGGTCGTTGTCCTTTGTCCAGCAGCATGACACTTCTGACCTCCTCGCTGCCTCCTCCTTCTCCGCTCCTTCCTCTCTAACTGCTGAACGTAACTCATCTTCCTCTCCAGCTCTCTCCTCTCTCCCTGCCCCGCCCCCTGCTACTGTGAGGTCATCAGTAAGCACTGTCTTGGCCGCAACCCTTTTCTCCACTGCACAGCCAGTGATTGGTGCATCGCATGCTGGCATGCCCCAGGAGACACATCCGCCAGCCAATCAGCAGATCAGGTGAGGTCACATGTTTACTGGGAAGTGGTGGGTGTCTCAACAGGGCCTCAAGTTCTTCTTCTTCTCTCAGCGACTGCCATAGTTGATGCAAAGATGAGCCCTCTACTTGTCTCTATGGCGATAGACGATCTGGGGTTCTCCCGTTGCTTCCACTGCCTCTCCTCTGCAACCTGTCTTGGGGTTTCTTCATTTTCTTCTATGTGAAAATCTTCTACTCTTATTTGTCAACACACACCATACTCCTGTGTTTCTTGTCTCTATGGTCAGTGTGATGGGTCCTGAAGTTAACCCCCCCCCCCCCCAATGAAAGGTAGTATAGACTCCTTTATGTGTTTGTTACACAAGGGTGACACGTGCTAGTTGGTGGCAGAACAAGGGGGAGTTATTCTGTAGAAAGCCAGCAAAAAAGTCTGTATTTACATGGTGCTTATGAGTGCATTTCACACTACTTTTGGTTTATAATGGGATTTTCAGGCTCGTGTGAATGTCCTGCTTAACATAATGTTTGTGTCATCATCGCAAATCAACTGCATTATGCTTAAAATACACTTCAACCAGTAAAATGGCTCTTCGGCTAGCTTTTGTTACAACCTATATCATATGAGCGTTAGCATTCTAGCTAACAACTGCTACATCCAAAATAGTTATTTTGCAAAGATCACATCCAAGTATAATCTTAGCGACTGTTCAAGCAAGAATCAAAACATCATTGTAAGCGTATGAGAACCCCAAAATGATTTTGTTTAGAAGTAATTACGTAAATCTAATGTACATCTTGAATGGGCACAGATGGCGATGGCTTTCTTACTGCAGCCAAGAGTCGTGGACATCTGTGCCTGACGTCATTGTGCTGTGTACTGGAAAAGGGTCTATTCACACTCACAGACCTGTCAATAACAGCTAGGAGGGAGAGTACTGGAGGACAGGGTTAGGAGGGAGATTACTGGAGGACAGGGTTAGGAGGGAGATTACTGGAGGACAGGGTTCAATAACAGCTAGGAGGGAGAGTACTGGAGGACAGGGTTCAATAACAGCTAGGAGGGAGAGTACTGGAGGAAACATGGTTCAATAACAGCTAGGAGGGAGAGTACTGGAGGACAGGGTTCAATAACAGCTAGGAGGGAGATTACTGGAGGACAGGGTTCAATAACAGCTAGGAGGGAGAGTACTGGAGGACAGGGTTAGGAGGGAGAGTACTGGAGGACAGGGTTCAATAACAGCTAGGAGGGAGAGTACTGGAGGACAGGGTTAGGAGGGAGAGTACTGGAGGACAGGGTTCAATAACAGCTAGGAGGGAGAGTACTGGAGGACAGGGTTCAATAACAGCTAGGAGGGAGAGTACTGGAGGACAGGGTTCAACAACAGCTAGGAGGGAGAGTACTGGAGGACAGGGTTAGGAGAGAGATTACTGGAGGACAGGGTTAGGAGGGAGATTACTGGAGGACAGGGTTCAATAACAGCTAGGAGGGAGAGTACTGGAGGACAGGGTTCAATAACAGCTAGGAGGGAGAGTACTGGAGGACAGGATTCAATAACAGCTAGGAGGGAGAGTACTGGAGGAAACATGGTTCAATAACAGCTAGGAGGGAGAGTACTGGAGGACAGGGTTAGGAGGGAGAGTACTGGAGGACAGGGTTCAATAACAGCTAGGAGGGAGAGTACTGGAGGACAGGGTTCAATAACAGCTAGGAGGGAGAGTACTGGAGGACAGGGTTAGGAGGGAGAGTACTGGAGGACAGGGTTCAATAACAGCTAGGAGGGAGAGTACTGGAGGACAGGGTTAGGAGGGAGAGTACTGGAGGACAGGGTTCAATAACAGCTAGGAGGGAGAGTACTGGAGGACAGGGTTCAATAACAGCTAGGAGGGAGAGTACTGGAGGACAGGGTTAGGAGGGAGAGTACTGGAGGAGACAGGGTTCAATAACAGCTAGGAGGGAGAGTACTGGAGGACAGGGTTAGGAGGGAGAGTACTGGAGGACAGGGTTCAATAACAGCTAGGAGGGAGAGTACTGGAGGACAGGGTTAGGAGGGAGAGTACTGGAGGACAGGGTTAGGAGGGAGAGTACTGGAGGAGACAGGGTTCAATAACAGCTAGGAGGGAGAGTACTGGAGGACAGGGTTAGGAGGGAGAGTACTGGAGGACAGGGTTCAATAACAGCTAGGAGGGAGAGTACTGGAGGACAGGGTTAGGAGGGAGAGTACTGGAGGAGACAGGGTTCAATAACAGCTAGGAGGGAGAGTACTGGAGGACAGGGTTAGGAGGGAGAGTACTGGAGGACAGGGTTCAATAACAGCTAGGAGGGAGAGTACTGGAGGACAGGGTTAGGAGGGAGAGTACTGGAGGACAGGGTTAGGAGGGAGAGTACTGGAGGACAGGGTTCAATAACAGCTAGGAGGGAGAGTACTGGAGGACAGGGTTAGGAGGGAGAGTACTGGAGGAGACAGGGTTCAATAACAGCTAGGAGGGAGAGTACTGGAGGACAGGGTTCAATAACAGCTAGGAGGGAGAGTACTGGAGGACAGGGTTCAATAACAGCTTGGAGGGAGAGTACTGGAGGACAGGGTTAGGAGGGAGAGTACTGGAGGACAGCGTTCAATAACAGCTAGGAGGGAGAGTACTGGAGGACAGCGTTCAATAACAGCTAGGAGGGAGAGTACTGGAGGACAGGGTTCAATAACAGCTAGGAGGGAGAGTACTGGAGGACAGGGTTAGGAGGGAGAGTACTGGAGGACAGGGTTAGGAGGGAGAGTACTGGAGGACAGGGTTCAATAACAGCTAGGAGGGAGAGTACTGGAGTACAGCGTTCAATAACAGCTAGGAGGGAGAGTACTGGAGGACAGCGTTCAATAACAGCTAGGAGGGAGAGTACTGGAGGACAGGGTGAGGAGGGAGAGTTCTGGAGGACAGGGTTAGGAGGGAGAGTACTGGAGGACAGCGTTCAATAACAGCTAGGAGGGAGAGTTCTGGAGGACTGTGAAACTATCTTCAGTATGTCATCTCAAAATGTACAGGTTCAAGTCTGGAGACTGAAAGATGGACTTTTATTTTTGTGCCCTTTTCTATCAGTGACGCGTCTTACTGTATGTCCCTTTACAGTCCTCACCCAGTGAAGCCCCTGACCCCAGAGGAAAAGAGGCGGGCGGAACTTTCCGAGGGGCGGTCGGTGCTGGACAAACTTAAGTCCTCTATCCACCCGGGGAGGAGCAGCCAGCCCACCGAGCAGCAGCCTGAGAAGAAAAAGGTACAGCAGTGACTAGCTGGCACACACCACACAGAACTACTACACAGAACTACCACACAGAACTACTACACAGAACTACCACACAGAACTACCACACAGAACTACTACACAGAACTACTACACAGAACTACCACACAGAACTACTACACAGAACTACCACACAGAACTACCACACAGAACTACCACACAGAACTACCACACAGAACTACTACACAGAACTACCACACAGAACTACCACACAGAACTACCACACAGAACTACCACACAGAACTACCACACAGAACTACCACACAGAACTACCACACAGAACTACCACAGAACTACCACAGAACAGAACTACCACACAGAACTACCACACAGAACTACCACACAGAACTACCACACAGAACTACTACACAGAACTACTACACAGAACTACTACACAGAACTACACAGAACTACCACACAGAACTACTACACAGAACTACCACACAGAACTACCACAGAACTACCACACAGAACTACACACAGAACTACTACACAGAACTACTACACAGAACTACCACACAGAACTACCACACAGAACTACTACACAGAACTACCACACAGAACTACTACACAGAACTACCACACAGAACTACTACACAGAACTACCACACAGAACTACTACACAGAACTACCACACAGAACTACCACACAGAACTACTACACAGAACTACCACACAGAACTACTACACAGAACTACCACACAGAACTACCACACAGAACTACCACACTGAACTACCACACTGAACTACCACACAGAACTACCACACAGAACTACCACACAGAAAGCACAAACTGAAGCATTTGTCAGTTTCTCTGTTTAACTTAATCCCCCCTCTCTCATTGTCTTTACCTCTCCTTTCTCCCCCTCTCTCATTGTCTTCACCTCTCCTTTCTCCCCCTCTCCTTTCTCCCCCTCTCTCGTTGTCTTTACCTCTCCTTTCTCCCCCTCTCTCATTGTCTTTACCTCTCCTTTCTCCCCCTCTCTCGTTGTCTTTACCTCTCCTTTCTCCCCCTCTCTCGTTGTCTTCACCTCTCCTTTCTCCCCCTCTCTCATTGTCTTTACCTCTCCTTTCTCCCTCTCTCGTTGTCTTTACCTCTCTTTTCTCCCTCTCTCATTGTCTTTACCTCTCCTTTCTCCCCTCTCTCATTGTCTTTACCTCTCCTTTCTCCCCCTCTCTCATTGTCTTTACCTCTCCTTTCTCCCCCTCTCTCGTTGTCTTTACCTCTCCTTTCTCCCCCTCTCTCGTTGTCTTCACCTCTCCTTTCTCCCCCTCTCTAATTGTCTTTACCTCTCCTTTCTCCCCCTCTCTCGTTGTCTTCACCTGTCCTTTCTCCCCCTCTCTCATTGTCTTCACCTCTCCTTTCTCCCCCTCTCTCATTGTCTTTACCTCTCCTTTCTCCCCCTCTCTCATTGTCTTTACCTCTCTTTTCTCCCCCTCTCTTGTTGTCTTTACCTCTCCTTTCTCCCCCTCTCTCATTGTCTTCACCTCTCCTTTCTCCCCCTCTCCTTTCTCCCCCTCTCTCGTTGTCTTTACCTCTCCTTTCTCCCCCTCTCTCATTGTCTTTACCTCTCCTTTCTCCCCCTCTCTCGTTGTCTTTACCTCTCCTTTCTCCCCCTCTCTCGTTGTCTTCACCTCTCCTTTCTCCCCCTCTCATTGTCTTTACCTCTCCTTTCTCCCCTCTCTTTACGTTGTCTTTACCTCTCCTTTCTCCCCTCTCTCATTGTCTTTACCTCTCCTTTCTCCCCCTCTCTCATTGTCTTTACCTCTCCTTTCTCCCCCTCTCTCGTTGTCTTTACCTCTCCTTTCTCCCCCTCTCTCATTGTCTTTACCTCTCCTTTCTCCCCCTCTCTCATTGTCTTTACCTCTCCTTTCTCCCCCTCTCTCATTGTCTTTACCTCTCCCTTTCTCCCCCTCTCTCCCCCTCTCTCGTTGTCTTTACCTCTCCTTTCTCCCCTCTCTCTCACCCTCTCCTTTCTCCCCTCTCTTTATTGTCTTTACCTCTCCTTTCTCCCCCTCTCTCGTTGTCTTTACCTCTCCTTTCTCCCCCTCTCTCATTGTCTTCACCCTCTCCTTTCTCCCCTCTCTTTACCTCATTGTCTTTACCTCTCCTTTCTCCCCCTCTCTCATTGTCTTTACCTCTCCTTTCTCCCCCTCTCTCATTGTCTTTACCTCTCTTTCTCCCCCTCCTCCTTTACCTCTCTCCCCCTCTCTTGTTGTCTTTACCTCTCCTTTCTCCTTCTCTCATTGTCTTTACCTCTCCTTTCTCCTTCTCTCGTTGTCTTTACCTCTCTTTTCTCCCCCTCTCTCACTTTACCTCTCCTTTCTCCCCCTCTGTCTCATTGTCTTTACCTCTCCTCCCCCTTCTCCCCTCCCCCTCTCGTTGTCTTTACCTCTCCTTTCTCCCCCTCTCTCGTTGTCTTCACCTCTCCTTTCTCCCCCTCTCTCATTGTCTTCACTTTTCTCTTTCTCTTTCTTGTCTTTACCTCTCCTTTCTCATTGTCTTTACCTCTCCTTTCTCCCCCTCTCTCATTGTCTTTACCTCTCTTTTCCCCCTCTCTCATTGTCTTTACCTCTCTTTCTCCCCTCTCTTGTTGTCTTTACCTCTCCTTTCTCCCCCTCTCTCTCCCCTCTCTCGTTGTCTTTACCTCTCCTTTCTCCCCCTCTCTCGTTGTCTTTACCTCTCCTTTCTCCTTCTCTCGTTGTCTTTACCTCTCTTTTCTCCCCCTCTCTTGTTGTCTTTACCTCTCTCCCCCTCTCTCCCCCTCTCCTTTCTCCCCCTCTCTCGTTGTCTTTACCTCTCCTTTCTCCCCCTCTCTCGTTGTCTTTACCTCTCCTTTCTCCCCCTCTCTCGTTGTCTTTACCTCTCCTTTCTCCCCCTCTCATTGTCTTCACCTCTTCTTTCTCCCCCTCTCTCATGGTCTTTACCTCTCCTTTCTCCCCCTCTCTCATTGTCTTTACCTCTCCTTTCTCCTTCTCTCGTTGTCTTTACCTCTCCTTTCTCCCCCTCTCTCATTGTCTTTACCTCTCCTTTCTCCTTCTCTCATTGTCTTTACCTCTCCTTTCTCCTTCTCTCGTTGTCTTTACCTCTCTTTTCTCCCTCTCTCATTGTCTTTACCTCTCCTTTCTCCCCCTCTCTCGTTGTCTTTATCTCGTCTCTCTCCCCCTCTCTCGTTGTCTTTACCTCTCCTTTCTCCCCCTCTCCCGTTGTCTTTACCTCTCCTTTCTCCCCCTCTCTCGTTGTCTTCACCTCTTCTTTCTCCCCCTCTCTCGTTGTCTTCACCTCTCCTTTCTCCCCCTCTCTCGTTGTCTTTACCTCTCCTTTCTCCTTCTCTCGTTGTCTTTACCTCTCTTTTCTCCCCCTCTCTTGTTGTCTTTACCTCTCCTTTCTCCTTCTCTCGTTGTCTTTACCTCTCCTTTCTCCTTCTCTCGTTGTCTTTACCTCTCTTTTCTCCCCCTCTCTTGTTGTCTTTACCTCTCCTTTCTCCCCCTCTCTTGTTGTCTTTACCTCTCCTTTCTCCCCCTCTCTCGTTGTCTTTACCTCTCCTTTCTCCCCCTCTCTCGTTGTCTTTACCTCTCCTTTCTCCCCCTCTCTCTTGTCTTTACCTCTCCTTTCTTTCTCACTGTTTGTCTTTACCTCTCCTTTCTCCCCTCTTGTCTTTACTCTCCTTTCTCCTTCTCTCTCGTTGTCTTTACCTCTCCTTTCTCCCCCTCTCTCGTTGTCTTTACACCTCTTCTTTCTCCCCCTCTCTCGTTGTCTTTACCTCTCCTTTCTCCCCTCTCTCTTGTTGTCTTTACCTCTCTTTCTCCCCCTCTCTCGTTGTCTTTACCTCTCCTTTCTCCCCCTCTCTCGTTGTCTTTACCTCTCCTTTCTCCCCTCTCTCATTTTACCTCTCCTTTCTTCCCCTCTCGTTGTCTTTACCTTGTCTTCACCCTTTCTCCCCCTCTCTCTCTCTCTCTTTACCTCTCCTTTCTCCCCTCTCTGTTGTCTTTACCTCTCTTTCTCCCCCTCTCTCATGGTCTTTACCTCTCCTTTCTCCCCCTCTCTCATTGTCTTTACCTCTCCTTTCTCCTTCTCTCGTTGTCTTTACCTCTCCTTTCTCCCCCTCTCTCATTGTCTTTACCTCTCCTTTCTCCTTCTCTCATTGTCTTTACCTCTCCTTTCTCCTTCTCTCGTTGTCTTTACCTCTCTTTTCTCCCTCTCTCATTGTCTTTACCTCTCCTTTCTCCCCCTCTTTCTTTGTCTTTACCTCTCCTTTCTCCCCCTCTCTCGTTGTCTTTACCTCTCCTTTCTCCCCCTCTCTCATTGTCTTTACCTCTCCTTTCTCCCCCTCTCTCATTGTCTTTACCTCTCTTTTCTCCCCCTCTCTCATTGTCTTTACCTCTCCTTTCTCCTTCTCTCATTGTCTTTACCTCTCCTTTCTCCTTCTCTCGTTGTCTTTACCTCTCTTTTCTCCCTCTCTCATTGTCTTTACCTCTCCTTTCTCCCCCTCTCTCGTTGTCTTTACCTCTCCTTTCTCCTTCTCTCGTTGTCTTTACCTCTCTTTTCTCCCCCTCTCTTGTTGTCTTTACCTCTCCTTTCTCCCCCTCTCTCGTTGTCTTTACCTCTCCTTTCTCCCCTCCTTTCTCTCGTTGTCTTTACCTCTCCTTTCTCCCCTCTCTCGTTGTCTTTACCTCTCCTTTCTCCCCCTCTCTCGTTGTCTTTACCTCTCCTTTCTCCCCCTCTCTCGTTGTCTTTACCTCTCCTTTCTCCCCCTCTCTCGTTGTCTTTACCTCTCCTTTCTCCCCCTCTCTCGTTGTCTTCACCTCTTCTTTCTCCCCCTCTCTCGTTGTCTTTACCTCTCTTTTCTCCCCCTCTCTTGTTGTCTTTACCTCTCCTTTCTTCCCCTCTCTCGTTGTCTTTACCTCTCCTTTCTCCCCCTCTCTCGTTGTCTTCACCTCTCCTTTCTCCCCCTCTCTCATTGTCTTTACCTCTCCTTTCTCCCCCTCTCTCATTGTCTTTACCTCTCCTTTCTCCTTCTCTCGTTGTCTTTACCTCTCCTTTCTCCCCCTCTCTCATTGTCTTTACCTCTCCTTTCTCCTTCTCTCATTGTCTTTACCTCTCCTTTCTCCTTCTCTCGTTGTCTTTACCTCTCCTTTCTCCCCCTCTCTTGTTGTCTTTACCTCTCCTTTCTCCCCCTCTCTCGTTGTCTTTATCTCGTCTCTCTCCCCCTCTCTCGTTGTCTTTACCTCTCCTTTCTCCCCCTCTCTCGTTGTCTTTACCTCTCCTTTCTCCCCCTCTCTCGTTGTCTTCACCTCTTCTTTCTCCCCCTCTCTCATGGTCTTTACCTCTCCTTTCTCCCGCTCTCTCATGGTCTTTACCTCTCCTTTCTCCCCCTCTCTCATTGTCTTTACCTCTCCTTTCTCCCCCTCTCTCGTTGTCTTTACCTCTCCTTTCTCCCCCTCTCTCGTTGTCTTCACCTCTTCTTTCTCCCCCTCTCTCGTTGTCTTTACCTCTCCTTTCTCCCCCTCTCTCGTTGTCTTTACCTCTCCTTTCTCCCCCTCTCTCGTTGTCTTCACCTCTTCTTTCTCCCCCTCTCGCGTTGTCTTTACCTCTCCTTTCTCCTTCTCTCGTTGTCTTTACCTCTCCTTTCTCCCCTCTCTCATTGTCTTTACCTCTCCTTTCTCCCTCTCTCGTTGTCTTTACCTCTCTTTTCTCCCTCTCTCATTGTCTTTACCTCTCCTTTCTCCTTCTCTTGTTGTCTTTACCTCTCCTTTCTCCCCCTCTCTCATTGTCTTTACCTCTCCTTTCTCCCCCTCTCTCATTGTCTTTATCTCGTCTCTCTCCACCTCTTTCTTTCTCTCCAAGTCTCTGACGGAGGGAGCTGGGCCTTACTACCACCTGACCCACAGTGAGCTGGTCGCCCTCCTCCTCCAACGGGAGGCAGACCTACACCGGCAGAGGGTGGAGTTTGACCACCAGGGGGCGTTGCTAGCGAAGCGGGAGGCGGAGCTGAAGAAGATGAAGCCTCAGGTTAGGGATTTGGAGGACTACATAGACACGCTGCTGGTTCGCATCATGGAGCAGACTCCCACCATCCTGCAGGTCGGCACCAAGCTCAAGTGACCGAGAGAGGAACTGATGGAATGGGGGTAACTAGCACCTAGGGTTGTGACATTCCCAGGCTTTCTAGAAATCCTGGTTGGAAAATTCCCGGAATCCGGAGGGAATAAGCACGGAATCCAGGAATACACTTACTGGGATTTCTGGGAAAACCTGAGAATTTTGTTTGCCGCAATTTTGCAACCCTGCTTGCACCTCGTTACTCTGACCCCCCCCCCCATAACAACCTCTACTCTGACCGCCCCCATAACAACACAACAACAATAGCTGTCTTCTTTATTAGTCTGTTCACTGCTGTGCTTCTGACATTATACTGTAGCTAGAGAACACAGCACTGACAAAGTGGATGGTTTGGAATTGACTTCACTTGTATTGGAAGGTGCCCTCTCTGGTTTTGAAGGGGTTTGGGTTGCGGTGGTGGGTTGTGGTTCGTAAGGTTATGGTTTGGTAGAGGTCGTGGGGTTAAACAAGAGGGTCCTCAGGTTGTTTCAGGTATACCCAGTTCGTATTGAGCTAAGAGATCAAACCCAGATCACTCCGATACTGAATGATTCCCTCTTCATCACCTAGGCTACATCCAAAATAGCACCCTAGATCCTGTGTTGTGCACTACTTTTGATCAGGGCCCAAAGGGAAACCCATATAGGTCTCTGGTCAATAGTAGTGCACTATATAGGGAATAGGGTGCCATTTGGAATGCAGACCCAGTCACTTCACAACCTAGACATTTTGCTCTGCAGACAAGTGCACCTACCACAGTTGTCAAGCTACAAACCAAATGAGAGATAGGAACTATCACTCATGTGTTATGGGCTGTGTCCCTAAAGTAGTGCACTATATAGGGAATCGGGTGCCATTTGGGATGTAAAAATGATGTGCAAATGAATGGAATGGGAAGTGGTTTTAGGTTCAAAAGTGTTCTTACAAAAACAAACAAATGAATAGTTTGATCTTTGATG
This sequence comes from Oncorhynchus masou masou, assembly GCF_036934945.1. Classification (NCBI taxonomy): domain Eukaryota; kingdom Metazoa; phylum Chordata; class Actinopteri; order Salmoniformes; family Salmonidae; genus Oncorhynchus; species Oncorhynchus masou. The sequence continues at coordinate 55,323,986 of NC_088232.1, forward strand.
CGAAGTTCAGCTTGATTTGCTTTTTCTTTCATTTCTTACAATATGCTGCTTCTAACGTGGTGTATTGCAGGCAGACAGACAGGCAGACAGACAGGCAGACAGGCAGACGGACAGGCAGGCAGACAGGCAGACAGAATGTGTTGATACCATTAAGATAAATACTGTAGGTCTCAATGTTAGGCCTATTACCCGGCTAGATACTGTACTGTTTCAGATGATACTACCAGGCTAAGAAATTGAGTGTTGTGGAGTGCAGATAGACATGCACAGAATGTATTGATACGATCAGGTTAAGTATTCTACCTTTTCAGATAGTGTGGCAAAAATTCTGATCGGGTTTTCCAGAAATCCAGGTTGGATAATTCCGGGATTCGGAAGGGAATAAGTAGGACATCTGGAATCCTCCAACAAGGATTTCTGGAAATTAAAAAACATGTTGGGAAACTCTAGTTTCAGATGTTACGGTCGGGAAAAGTATTGTACTGTTTCAGATATATTGTTAATACCAGGCTATGTTCTGTACTGTTTCAGATATATTGTTAATACCAGGCTATGTTCTGTACTGTTTCAGATATATTGTTAATACCAGGCTATGTTCTGTACTGTTTCAGATATATTGTTAATACCAGGCTATGTTCTGTACTGTTTCAGATATATTGTTAATACCAGGCTATGTTCTGTACTGTTTCAGATGTATTGTTAATACCAGGCTAAGAACTGTCTGGGTGACACTGCTTCTCCAACACGCTTCGCCTTCCTTCCACTGTGCATTATTAAATCAACACAATTTATTATAGCAACAAAATAATGCTTAGAAACATGATTTCTTATAGCAACAAAACAATGGTTAGAAACATGATTTCTTATAGCAACAGAACAATGCTTAGAAACATGATTTCTTATAGCAACAGAACAATGCTTAGAAACATGATTTCTTATAGCAACAGAACAATGCTTAGAAACATGATTTCTTATAGCAACAGAACAATGCTTAGAAACATGATTTCTTATA